>NW_024425119.1:19329946-19375591 GCF_017311325.1 Ursus maritimus | reverse complement strand
ATGTGTGTAGGGAAGTAGGATTCAGCAAATGCATGGAGGCAAAGTAATTAGGTTTTATAAATTAGTGTCACTGAGAATCACTTGTTAAATGGATATTGTTCAGAGGATTTTAATATATTAATGCTAGGGATACTACTAAGGTATCATTCTGGCAACTTGAAGGAGATTTACTAGAATAAATATTGCCAGAGTGAAACACTTTGGTTTTGGTGCAAAATAATGCCCTAGTTTGAAGACACAAGCAGACAAAATCTCTGACAAGAGGTTAGTAGAATTTAATAGCGTTTAACTCATCTTTTGCTATACAGATAAAAATGTGTGCCTATATAATATATATAGTGTAAATAGACATATATCTGTATTTATTATATGTGTAAGCATATAGATCTCCACTTACATGTTTGGTCTTCTTCTAAATCTCACATTCTAACTTGGAACTGTAGGATTCTTTTCCAGATCATAGAATTATTTGTTATTTTTACTGAGGCTATTTCCATGATTAAAATTCCATATCTCCCCAGGTTTCCGTGAATCAGCAGTGCCCCAGAAAACGTTTCCCTTCGTGAGACTCCAGGGAAGTCTTGGAACGCAAAGAACTTCAAGAGGGAGCCTGGCCAAAAAGAGATTTTTGAGCCTTGGTAGGCTTGTTGAAGCAGATTTTTAGCACAAACACAAATCAAAGTCTCTGTGTACATAAAAGCAGCATTTTCATGTAAGTCCAAAAAGCTCAGTTTGGTTCTATTTGTTTGGCTAAAGAAATGAAAAGCTTTGTTTTAACCACGTGGTTATTATTTTGCAAGGGGACCATAGCAAATTATTCTAATTTAATCTCGCTAAAGAGTAACTAAAGTTATTTGATGTAACTTTCTCAATGGAAAATTAGCAACTAAATCTTCTCTAACGTCATTATTTTCTTCCAGATCTGAATCAAAGCTTCTCAGGTATTTTTGTAATACAATGGATTCTGATTCCTACTCAGATTCCGTGCTTTCTTCAAAAGAATGACAATTTCTGATTTTGTCAGTTAATAGATTTTTGTCCTCTTAAAAGGAATGAACTAAGAAATATCAAGATTTAAAACCTAAGTACCTTGGAACACTCAGAGGAGCAACATGGCAGAAATTGAGAAAAGAATTGAAACCCATAGAGTAAGATGTCTTTCCAAAATGAAGGTATGGACTTGTGTGTGTGGATATATGTATATGTGCCTTTTTTTTTTTTAACCTGGAGTTTGTAAAGTTGCTCACATGACGTGATTTAATGTTAATGTCACATTACCTGATATATTGATAATTTCTTGCTTTGCTGAGGTTGGTTTTAAACTAAGGGTTAAATAGGGCTATTGATTCAGGCAATTCAATCAGAAATGGTTTTGAGGAACTTAAATGGAAGATAAGGTCTTAAAGTTTTCAGGCACATACTATGTTACAGCAGGATTTAATTCTTGTATCAAAAGGCCATTTTAATGCTCACCCTTGTGGGGTTTCTAACCCAGAGGAGTATGGGGGTCTCTCCTAGAAAACGGTTTATTGGGCAGAAATGCTTTGTTGATCTGCATGCAACGATTACTTCACAATGACCCAGTAAAACAAATGTTTACTTCAGGCTTTGGCAACATATCAATCATTCTCTGTAAGAATAATGCCCATTTTGTTAGCTGTTTCTGGCATTCTTGCTTATTTCAAAGCAAATTCTTTTTGTATAGCTTCAAAGCCATTTGCCTTCAAAGAAAATTTGAATTTGTTTTAAACCAAGGGATCTGGAAATTTGTCTGGATTCTACAGCTAGTGCCTGCAAGTGGTTTCCAGACTAAAACTGCCACCAATATTCTCCCTATCAGTTTGTTTTCCCTTCACACACGTGTAGGGAAAATCTACACACGTGCATAGACATAGAGAATTGTGATCTAGAAAACTACTTTTGCCTAAAATGTCATATTCATTATTTAAAAAATTCCTCTTAAATGGTCCCCCAATTCTCATGTCCTTCTTCTAAAACTGAGTGGTTAAAAATAAGGATCTATGTGCTTACTTCGGCAGCACATATACTAAAATTGTAACGATACAGAGAAGATTAGCGCAAGGATGACACGCAAATTCGCGAAGTGTTCCATATTTTCGTACTGTTTGGTTACTAACATAATATAATAAAAAATATTATTAAGAAAAAATAAGGATCTAGGCTCAGGCGCCCTGTGTTCATCCCTAGGCTCAACTGCATACTTGCCATGTGAAGTTAGATGAGTTCCTTAACCTCTTTCTGCTTCAGCTTTCTTATTTGAAAAAGCTAACAACAATACTCTTATTTCATAGGATTTTTTCATATTGCGAACTTGGAAAAATGACTAGAATATTGTAAACATTCAATAAATATTAACTATTATTATTGATAGCATTATATGTTACCTAACTGGAATTTAAATAAAATCTTGGAAGAAAAATTAATAGCATTTGTGTACAAAAGTCAAGTAAGTCAATCAGAGAAAGACAATTATCATATGGTTTCACACATATATGGAATATAAGAAATAGTCCAGAGGATCATAAGGGAAGGGAGGGAAAACTGAATGGGAAGAAATCAGAGACGGAGACAAACCATGAGAGACTCTTCACTCGGGGAAACAAACTGAGGGTTGCTGAAGGGGATGTGGGTGAGGGGATGGGGAACTGGGTGATAGGTATTAAGGAGGGCACATGATATGATGAGCACTGGGTGTTATATGCGACTGATGAATTATTGAACACTACATCTGAAACTAATGATGTACTATATGTTGGCTAATTTAATTAAAAAAAAGTCAATTCAGTTGTTATTTATAAATAAGTACTCTTAATTTAATATTTGCTTACTTTGGAGTTTGGCAAGATTAGATATTGATGTTCATGTTATGGCAAAATATTGAGAGGACAAGTTTATCAGGTAAAATTGGGCACCAACTGCCTAATAGACAGATGTGTATATATATATATATATATTTTTTTTTTTTTGCTTCTCTGAACTTAGAAATATGCATATTAAGCAAAACTCTTTAGAACGCATCAGAGGACTGTCCTTAATAAGTTTGCTTCAAACTCTGAGCATTACTGTTAAATGCTAGTAGGACTAGATTCATAAAGATAGAGGTTATTTTGTATCAGACATGAGTCAGAATAGCCACTGTTTGCTTTCACTTTGTGAGTAGAACCAAACTATATAGGCAACCTATCTAGGTGTTTTAGAAAAGAAACTTGGGGTCAGGATTCATCGAGTCTCCTTTCTTAAAATGTAAAATAAAATAAAATTTTCTCCCAAATATGATTCATATGTTGTTTGGTATACCTTACTTTTAAATATAAAACCTGAATCATAAATCCATATGATAATTTTTTATTCTCAATCATGTGTTTTGCAAAGATTTATAGTGTGGAGTCAGTTTCTACAAATGACATTTACTATAAAAGAATAAACAGCTAGACATCTAGCCATATTATCTTCTCAGCCATGTAACAGTTTGACTCATACTGAGCTTGATATTTTTATTTTCCCAGGTCTTTTTCACATAAATTTCTTTTTTTAAAATAATTTTCATTTTGTTATATTAGTCACCATACAGTACATGCCCAGTTTTTGTTGCAATGTTCCATGATTCATTATTTGCCTATAGCACCCAGTGCACCATGCAATATGTGTCCTCCTTAATACCCATCACCAGCCTTTCCCATTCCCCCACACCCCACCCCTCTGAAGCCCTCAGTTTGTTTCCAGAGTCCACAGTCTCTCATGGTTCATTCCCCCTTCTGTTTTCTCTTCAGATCGTATAAATCTTTCCCCTTTCACATAAATTTCTATTCAAATTTCTCCAAATGAATTGGTACAACCAACTCAGCTTAGGAGTATTTATTTAATCCTATTACATTTCATCTTATATTTAGCCTACTTTCAGTTCTGACCTCCTCTTCAGGATGTTTTCGAATACTTATTCTGTCATTCATTCAGCATACTTGTATAGAGTGTCTACTATTCTTTAGGCATTTAGTAGACATCAAAGATACAACGGTAAATAATATATGGATCCTACATTTGAATTGTTCACAGTATAGTGAGGGAGGAGGTTATAGGCATCCAGGCACATACATAAAGTGCATTGTGATAAGAGCTATAACAGAGACAGTACACAGCAGGTAGGTAATGAGTGAGTAGTCAAGGCTGCCTGGAGAGCAAAGAGACAAGGAAGTCTTCACAATAGAAATGTAGATAGAGTTGATAATAGAGATAGAATATACCTTAGAAAAACTTTACAAGTGGAATGCCATCCTGTAAAAGGCACTGAGATGTGAAAAGGCATGGTGAATTAAGAAACTGTAAGTAGAACATTATGTCCAGGGACAAGCAGCAGGAGATGATACTGAGATATAGATGAGACATTATTTGCCATCTAAGAAAGTAGAGATTTTTGCTTGTGGGAAATCACTAAGACGTTTTAAGAAGCGAAATCACATGCTAGTTATGCATTTTATTAATTCATTTGACAGATATTTACTAAGCTTCAAATTAGTGGTGGTGGCAAATGGAGGGAGTGTAGGTGTAGACACGTCTAGAGGCAACTAAGGAATGCTGGCAATTGTCTCAGCTAAACTGTGTGTACATTTGAGAGATTTCAGCATATGGGTAATAGGGAAAGCTACAGGAATAAGTGAGATTTCTTAGGGAGAGCACATATAGCACAAAGAGTAGAAGGTACATGACAAATCCTGAAGGGGTTGGCCAAAGAGAAGACTGAATAGAGTCTAGCAGGTAGGTAGACATATAGGTATGTATGGGGGGAGGGAATTTTAGGAAGAAAAGAGAGATTAGTGTGGTCAAATGAGTAAGGGACATCAGGTTAGTTGAGAACTGAGAAATATTTATTGAACTTGGAAACTAAGAAGTTGTTTTTGACCTTTTATGGAGTAGCTTCAGGAGAGGCCAGACAGAAGGAAACTAAAGGGTGAATGGAAGGCTAGAGTCTAGGCAATAAACCTAGATTATTCTTCTAAACAGCCTGATGGTAGCTGGAGTAGCAACTATCAGGGGTTAGGGGAAAAATATATTTTTTAAAGACAGAAATATCTTGAATATATTTATGAATTAGTGGGGAGAGAGGCAGTAAAGGGTGTGAGGTTGAAAATAGAGGAGAGAGTATTTACTGATAAATCATGTCTCAAATGGGAAGAATGAATTCAAAAGCATGGGTGGAGGGATTTTTATTGTACTGGAAAAGGGACACCTATGTTCAAAGGCAGGAGGGGAATTAGAGGGGCAGAGATGGAGGTGAGCTTGACGATGACGTTGCGGAGATCATTTGCTGGTCATGAAAAGCACCTGACTGGTTTGAAGACTGAGAAATAGAAAAGAGTGTGAATAATTTTGAAGGGAATGTACAGGTGCAATATAAATTGTTGGGGCTGGATCAAGATTAAGAATGTGGAAGGTGGAGCGGTGAGGATTTTAGGGATTTGAGTATGCTGGCTAGACATTAGACTGAATAGTCTCCCAGGATGGAATTGTCCTCAGGAAACATCTCTAAGTGAGACCAAGGAAAAAGCCCTGTGGCATAGGGTTGGAAACCACCATTCAGGACGACCCAAATATATTCATCACTACTTTGTTGGTTTTGAAGTAGTGCTTAATCTACCTAACTATACTATTACCTGGTATATAACACTCCTTTGCCAAATCTCTTACTGAAATCTCTTTCTTTTTAATTTAATAAAACTATCAAAATTTTGACTTTTCCACATTTTTAGTAAGACCGTATTAGCTTTTGGTGATCACAATGGTTCTATTTGTTAAGCTGTCCTTTATTTTTGTTATGGATCACATCCACTTGACTGTCCTCTGAAATTCTATCAGTATACAGGGAATGTGATTCAATACATGGAAATTTATTGTATTCATATTCATTTCTTATAGCAAATACCTGGTCAGTTTAGAAACATTTTTACAATGGTTTATAATTACTTTAATATATAATATAATATAATATAATATAATATAATATGTATATATGTATATTATAACATAATATGTATATATATATTATAACATAAAACATTGCTTTAAATACATAAACTGGGAGTGAGCAGCAATCTAATGTTGCATAATTTACCTGTTACTTTGGAGAGACCCTGCGCAAATTTGCTACAGAAATAATGTCTTTGTGTAATGCCACATTCCTTTTTTTATTATCGTATATGTATTCTTTGTACTACAGATAGCATTATAGTGCTGAAGATCTATTTAAGCTATTAGCTATATCTTATTTAGAATGGCTGCTTCTGTGTACATACAAGATGTGCCTATAAAATAATGAGGCTACAACTACCTACAAAATTCAATATTACTAATCAGTCCCACTTGGAGTTTTCAAAGAGATAACATTGCATGAAAGACCAGAACAGACCACATTAAAATTTTCTTGCATATTCAAGGGTTACTTTGTTGGAGACATCAGTCTTATGTTTGAAGATATTTTGTCAACAGGTGGCAAATATAAAAATATGTAATCAAAAATAAAATTTTCCTATGTTTTCTTATATTCTTTTCTCCCTAGATATTTCTTCTGGCAATAACATGTGCATTTGTATCCAAAACACTATCTGGATCTTATATGAATTCCATGATCACACATATAGAGAGACAATTCAACATCCCTACATCTCTAGTAGGATTTATTAACGGGAGCTTTGAGATTGGTAATGAATTATTTTTACATTACTTCTCTTTATATTTTATTTTATCTATAAAGCTAGTCAGAATTTTATTCTCCTTATTTGCAGTTTTAGGACATCTGATCTGACTGAATAACATGCTTTCCAAACTGAATGAATAGCCTTGTTAACTTTGGAATATTCTTAGAAACAATTCATTTAAATATTATCCCCCAAATAACACCTAAATGTTGCCACACATCCCACCATCAGACTTTTTATTCTAATTGTTTTTTGGTTATGTAGCAGAGTATTTAGAATTTTTATATTTAATCTATCTTTTGATAATTCTTAAAAGCTCTATCTTCCTATTTAAAAGATATATATCATAGAAAACAAAGGAATCTGTTTTCTAAAGGAAAATACAAGTATTTTTCTTCTCTTGCTGTTTCTGAGAGGTTAACAATTCTTCTTTCTAAGTGCAGAGGGAAAAAGAAACTGTTTTCACATCTCCCTGAATGTATTTCAGAAATAGACTCTAGAAAAGAATAAAATCAATTCTTACTGTCTGATTTTTGTGGAGGACTGGGAAGATGTGAAGAAATGGGAAGACTGAGGAAGAGAAAGATTTCTCCTGTAAACAAAGCTGCATAGAAAAATGAATGCCATTCTTTCACAGTTTTAAAGTAGCTTCTACTTCCTCCAAGGTGAAAGTTACCTTTAATATACTTAATACCTGGAAGAAAAATCAGGATTGAGGAGAGGCAAAACTGAAATGGGTGATGCTTGGTCTTGTCTCCTAGTGTTTAGCCACCCCTCCCCCCCAGACCCAACTCTGCACCACTTGTGTGCTGGATCCTGGTGATGGAGTTAGAAATAACTATACAGTCCTGCCTGGACTCAGCTCACAATCTAATGGAGGGCATCAATGTACAATAATAATTTTAATTGAAGGTAGTAAGTTTGGTGGCATCAGGGACACAGCCTCAATTAGGGAAGGTGTTGAAGGATGAGTAAAATGTTTTCTAAGTGAGGAAGCAGGGATGAGTGTGAAGAGAATTCCAACAGAAGAAGCAAAAGGGTGAGGTAGCATAGTAATTTGTATAGGGAGTAACATTCAGCCCAATATTATTGACTCACAAAGCTTATGTGGGAATTATTAAGATATGAGTCTGGAGAAATGGGCAGGGGTGAGAAATGAACTATGGTTAGCCTTGTGTGCTTGCTATGAAACTTGCGTAAAATAAAAATTATAAAAGTAAAAAGAAACCCCATTTTATTTGAATAAAGTCATCAAAATATTAAAACAACTTGTCATATAGTAATATTTGTGCTTACCAATATACTAAATATAATTTCTACACTAATTTTTTAAGTAATAAGTAGGGTTAATATTTTGAGGTGTTTACAACTGTAATATCATATGCAAATATCTATAATTTCTATTAGTGACAATCTGTGACAAAATCGTAAGTACTGTTAATGATACCACAGTTTGTATCTACTCTCACTACCAAAGAAAATGCTAATATTAATTTTAATTAAAATTTAGTGAAAATAAGTATGTAACATTTGTTCTCACTCAAGTTCATGGAACCCCTGATTTCTATCTGTGGACTCCTTGGAGGTTTGTTTATACACTGCTTATTAAGATTAAGAGCACCTATTTAAAACAAAGGTCAGATTTGCTTTTAAGCAGGGCCATGCTTGTGGCTATGTTAGAGATACGTTTGAAGGTGGCCAGCCAACCAGAGAGGATCCTAGCAGGCCAACACAAAAGCACAGGAGAGACATATCTGGGTCTGAGTTAGGATCATACTGGTAGAAATACAGAGAAGAGGGTGACCTACAAAATATTTAGGGGTTAAGTTCCTGAGAACTTAGTGACAGATTGGATGTGGCAAATGAGAAAAGCAGGAATCCCCAGGTTAAAGCTTGGGCAGTGGAGTGGATACAGGTGCTGAGACAGAGAATAGGAGAAGGGGGACAAGATTGTGGTGGTGGCAATGGGGATGATGATGAGTTCTGTTTAGGCAAATTATTTGTGGTATTAGCAGTGAGGCCTTTGAGTAATGATGTCACCATGGCAGTTTTATGAGCTAGAAGCATTGGAGGAACTATTTGGGCTAGAGCTACTGATTACTGAATAAACAGTTGTTAAAACTAAAGAACAGATGAGGCTATTTAGGGAGAGGGTACAGGTAGATAAGTACTATGGACAAAGGTGGATCTCTGAGGTGCCCCAATACTTAAGGAACAGGTGGAAGAAAGGAACCCACAAAAGGGTTAAGAGAAGGAATAGTCAGAGAATTAAGAGGGGAAGCAGGAGAGAATGTTATGATAGATACCAAGGGAGGGAAGTTTCCAAAAGAAAAATTTGTCAGCAGTCTCAAAAGCATAGACATATCCAGTTAAACAAGTATAGAAAACTATTCCCTGGGTTTTATGATGTGATAATTGATGTTCTTGGTGAGGACACTTTTAGCTGAAGAGTAGATAGAGACGCTAGAAGACAGAAAGAGAGCAGTGACTTTGGGAAAGAATAGGAGGGGAAGAAATGGAATCTGTGACTACAGGTGACTATTAGCTTGTAGAGAAACTAGAGAGTATCTGTAATTAAAACACAGCAGAGAGGGAGACACTTAAAATGTGTGAGAGAGATTTTAATTCTTGAAGTAAGTTGCTGGAGAGAATGGGGGTGCCCAGATAGGGTGTTAGACCTTGGATGGTCAGATGGGCACCACAACCACTGAAACTGAAGGAAGGTGGTAAAGCCATGAGGTGGGAAATATGACTGACCCAAATTTCTTGACAAAGTAGAAAGTATTAACTATGGAAAGTGAGTAGTGATAGGTGGCTTGAGAAGAATGATGAAGATCTGAAATAATCAGTGAAGTGACAAGGAGAGGTAATTTACAGATGCCAAGAAATGCATTCATTTGCTTACCTTTCCTCAGTAATTTTTATAGACAGTGTTCTCCATACCCTTGATAAAATGTTATCCATTTCTATTCCCTCTCATAGTGATTATTTTACCAACAGAGAAAGGTAGCTAGAAAAGCTCACCCTTACGTGGAGAGAAGGCTCTTCCTTTCTTCTCATTTCAAAAATGAATATGGATTTTGAACGGTGGCTTTCCAGAAATAATACCTTCAGCGTGAATGGCTTTGATGATGGGGATTTTAGGAACCTAGGGAGGACAGTGTGGTGGCACTTGGTGGGGTCACCATCCATATGAAACACTGTAGGTGCTGACATCTCTTCTCCTTAGAAGGCAGACTAGAGAGAAGTAGATATGGAAAGAAAAGTCTTCAGAATATACACTACTGGTTCATTCCCCCTTCTGTTTAACCCCGCCTTCCATGAGAGACTGTGGACTCTGGGAAACAAACTGAATGCTTCAGAGGGGAGGGGATGAGGGATTGGGATAGGCTGGTGATGGGTATTAAGGAGGGCACATATTGCATGGTGCACTGGGTGTTATACGCAAATAATCATGGAACATTGCATCAAAAACTGGGGATGTACTGTATGGTGACTAATATAACAAAATAAAAATTATAAAAAAAATTTTAAATTTAAAAATTTAAAAAAGGTCATACAAAAGATACACTACTACTTGGAAAATTATTAACAACTTGAGGAAGAGTTTTTTACATTTTTATAATTCTCAAGCTCATCACAGAGGTTTTCCTTATGTAGAGTAGGATCAGGGAAAATATTGATTACTGAATTTAAAATGTATCATATGAAAACTTCCTCATGTGTTTGTTTCTTTCAACCCTTTACGCCATTCTTATCAAGGGCTTGTCCATTGGAATGGAGCCTCCCCAATTAGTTTCTTTATCCTTAAACTTCATCCTAAGACATGGATAAACTTTTCATTGAATTTACTTCCCATAGCAAGACCCAGTTGGTGAAGTGAGGAACTACTATTTTATACTTCTAAGGAGAGAAGTAAAAATAAACATAGATCTCTGGCTGGTTATATTGACCAATATTTAGTTATATTTAAATAATGAGTTAAAACATATATCTATCTGAATTTGACTTTGGCTTCTCTTTTCAAGCATGGAGCAGACATAGAGGGAAAGGCCAGAGGTGAATTTGGCATCCAATTTTTCTAAGCTACATAATCACACACAGAATCTTTAACATCTCTCAGAACCATTGCCCCATCCTTTCCACTGGCTTCTCTTCTTCTGCCCTCTTTAAATGTTGGTGTCCCACAGAGATCTGTTTATGTATTTGCCGACATTGTGTAACAGAGTCCTTCTTCAAGGCAGGAGTTGTGTCTTATTTATTGCTTCATGCATTCCTAGCACCAGTCCTGGTATTTGAGATAGTTTTTATATAATAAATGCCAGATAGTGAATGATTGGATGAAGCTAAGCTATTGTTCATACTTACTGAAATATTCATTTTTTCATCTCAATTTTTTCCTAGGAAATCTTTTGTTGATTATATTTGTGAGTTATTTTGGAACCAAATTACATAGACCTATACTGATTGGTGTTGGATGTGTGGTTATGGGCCTGGGGTGTTTCTTACAATCTCTACCTCATTTCCTCATGGACCGGTAAGTATTCCAGTCTCTGATGACTTTTTAAGTTCAACTTTTGACTGTATGGAATGAAACTTGAAATTCCCTTTCTAGGAGCAATACTTCCTAAAAGCACAGGGTACCGCAATGGGAGCTGAAAGATGCAGATTCCATTCCACCAGTCCATTTGCTCTGGGCTGCCTTGCCTCACTTACAGAGTCACATTTTGTCCATCTATGAAACAGAGATTTGGGGTTTTATGGAGTGGAGTCTGATGAAAAGATTTTTAGGACCTGGTGAAATGTGGGTTTTTTCTTTTCCAGGGATTATTTAGACACTTCTAATTACAATGAGGTTCTGTTGACTTGTATGTAGGTCAGTAAGATGCCAGTCTGAAGGTTGATTTTTATTTTAATTTTTACCAAAGTAATGCGTGCACCAACTTGTAAAAATAAAATTATATTGATAAAAGAGTTTTCCCCTGCCCCTTCAACATTGTCCATATTACTGCTTTCCAGGAGTAGCTACTTGCAACTCTTTTAGTTCTTTCTTCTGCTATTTGCCTCCTTGGTTCTAAGTAAATGTTCATCCTTTTAGTTGTTAACACTTTTGTGTTATATAATGTATATTGATCTTCTGCTATAAAATTATATTCACTATTTCCATGTGTATGACTATGTATCTTTCACTGTTGAACCATGCCGTTATTCCTTTCTTAAATCATTGTTGTTTTCCTTGGATTTAATAATTGTTACCTTTTTATTTGAGTCATTTTCTTTTATCTCTTACTAATTATCACTAAACTCTCCACTGATAGGGCAACATCTCAAAATGCTCATACATATCACAAGGTTTCATTTTTGTCTTAGAGATACCTCTATGTCACCATCAATTCTCTGTCTACAATCTGAATTGGAATCTCCCTAGGCTTGGTGCATGGCTCCTTCCTTGAAATTTTCCCTTATCGTTGCCCTTGGGAATTTGCTTTGCCTTTTTACTCCATTCTGTTAACTTATATCCCGGATATCATATCTTCTGCTTCCCTTTTTACTCTCACTCCTTTCTATGGAAAACACAAATCAATAGGTTTCTGAAAAAGTGTGTAAGGGAAGTAGAAATTTGAAGACCGTGGATGTCTGAAAATATTCTCTTCTACTCTCACATCTGATTAGATAGCCTGGCTGATATAAAATTCTAGATTGGAAATATTTTCCTATGGATTTTGAAGACGTCGTTCCAATGTTTTCTAGCTTCCAGTGTTACTATTGAGAATCTTATGCCACTCTAATCCCTGTGACCTGTTTCTTTTCTCTGGGAGCTATTTGGATTTTCTTTCAAGCTCCAGAGTCTAGATTCATGATAATTATCTTGGTATAAGATAATTTGGAGAAGTTATGTGTTAATGATACACCACTTCCCCATTTTCTCTTTCTAGAACTTCTACTGTTTGAATTCTATACATCCGGGATTAAGTCTATATATTTCTCATCTTTTTTCTCCAATTTTCTATATCCTTGTCTTTTTGTTACTTTTTGGGAGACACCTTTATCTTCCAAAGCTCTGAATGAATTTCTAACTTTTGCATCACATTTTTAATTTCCAAGGACTCCTTTGTTCTCTGAATGTATCTTTTAAGGAACATTTTGTTCTTCTTTCAGAATGCAATGTCTTTTTCCATCTAAATTTTCTTTATCTCTCTTCATTGTCTCT
This sequence comes from Ursus maritimus, assembly GCF_017311325.1. Taxonomy (NCBI): domain Eukaryota; kingdom Metazoa; phylum Chordata; class Mammalia; order Carnivora; family Ursidae; genus Ursus; species Ursus maritimus. The sequence goes on along the minus strand of NW_024425119.1, from coordinate 19,362,670 downwards.
GTTTCCTCTGAGTGTACAGTTTTTATTTGTTTTTGTCTCTATCTTAAATGTTATAGGCTTTCCCCATATATCTGGTGGTTCTTGGTTATCTATTCATATTTAAGAGAGAGGAATAACAACAACAAGCTAACTGGAAGTTCTGTGTATGTGTGTAAGGCTTAATTAATGGAAGACTTCCTTGTAGAGTGATTGTACAGGGTCTGGCTATTTTTAGGTGGCTTGGAACTGCCCATAGACTGTGAGTTATCTTAGGCAGTGATTCTCCAATCCATTTTCTGGCAGATGGAAGCTTGGCTACCAGCACATGGGAGTGGGCATCTCATTTTTCAGTATGTAGATTTTTTTAACCTAATATCTGCAGTTTTTAGTATGGCTTCCCTGTCCTTAGTGTCTATTTAGTCTCTAGAGACAAAGGCCATATTCAGTTGCAATGGCAGAGGATGTCTATAAGGGCTCAACTGCTCCTTATACAAACTTTAAACAATCCTCTTTTGGGACCATGCATACTCTCACTTTAGAAGTATCTTGTTTCTTGCCTGAAGCTCTCCAGGTTTGTGTAGCATGTGTTTAGTTGCTCTCCTATAGTCACTTACTCAGGGTTGTGCTTCTCATATCTATGAATTCAGTGATCATTCACTTATCTGCTTTTCCATTTTCAAAATCCTATTAAACCTCTCTTCTTGTCAAATCTTCCCTTCTCTTTATCTGCTTGGCATTATGTCTTGTCCTTTCCTATTTTAAAATCCATTTACTACCATTTGCTGATGTTTGGGGAATGAATAGACATGGAATGAATTATTGGGTTTGAGTAGGTAATTTAAATGAAAAAATAATTTAACTTTCAGATATTTCTAAAGGGATCAGAGTTTTCAAGGCAAAGAATTTCTACTGTTCTTTTGTTTCCTTTCCTGTCTTATCCTATCCTCTCCCATCCTATCCAAGACAAAGGCAAGTAATATTCAGCTATTATTTTCATTTCTTTTTATATTCTGCTAAAGGTATTATTTAATTTTATTTATTTATTTATTTATTTATTTATTTATTTATTTAGTCTGAAGCTTCCATGTCCCATGGGATCATGGGTGTGGAGACAGAAGCTTTTGTCAATGATTCACAACCAAGTTATATGTGTATGCCTGGGCAGTTATTCTAAGGGGAAGGTATTTTAACCCTTTTTATTATGTTCTATAACATAGTAATTAGGACTATTGGTGACATCCAAGCATAACACTCTTTAGCTCATTTGAAACTCAGAAAGGCAAATTTTCTTTGGCTTTCTCTTATCTGATAGAAATATAGACACCAGCCCAGTGCAATTTCTAACAAATAGAGCTGGACATATTTTCTTCCATTGTTGTAGCATGTAATTTTCATTCTGAGAAAGGGCATGTGGATCTTGTGGTAATTTGCCTAAGATAAATGGTCATAGTTTATTAACACTTCTGTTCTCATGAGAAGAGGAAAAGTCATTACATTGTGCCGCCACAGTGTTTGAGGTTCTCCTCAGGTTTCTCATTATGATGGGTACATGTTTGTTTCTCTGAGGGCATTAATAAACATGTGAAGGAATTATTGTTTGGCTTCTCAGAAAGTGGGAGACTTGTTTTGTTGTGTTGTTTCCCCCCCAAAAGCCTTTAATTATGCTTTGTTGAGTCTATTATTTTTCTTGGTTTTTGTTCCTTATCCCACAGTAATTATTTCCAGGAAATGATCACCTAAGAAACCACTGAAAGTTGATGTCAGATGGTTTAAAAGGTAGATCATCCACATACAGATAATTGAAAGCTAGCTGTCAAGGGATTATGCATTGACAGTGAGTGGCAACTTCTTTTTGATGATATAAATTTATGATAACTTGTTGGCAAAATTAAAAGAAATATTTCCTGGATTTGGATTCTGTGTCTTAAGTGAAGCACGAGTTAATAATCTTCACAATGTTCACATTGTCTTCATTGGCTCCATAACATCACCATGTTTTCCCTGTGTTCATACAGATATGAATATGAATCTACAGTTTCAGTTTCAGGCAATTTGTCCTCAAACAGTTTCTTGTGTGTGGAAAATGGAACCCAGATTTTCAGACCAACAGAAGATCCATCAGGTTGTCTACCTCATTGTATTGTATTCTGTTCAGTGAATTTGTAACTGAACACTTTCTGTTGAGGGGATCTGAATGTTATTAAGTTTGGTTAAGAGAGTAAGGTCAATGAACAAAAGAAATTTTATTTTTTTCAGAGATTTTGGAGGAGATCATGGAGGGAAATAGAAATGGCTCATAATTTAAATGTTATTCCTCTTATATTTCAATATACTTAATAAGAATACCTTATCTATTATTTGAAATGGTTATTTAAAACTAAGTCAAAGATATCCACCCAAGGACCACTTAGAGCTAATTCCACAGAGGAAGACATCTTAGAAAGATGGATTTATGCTGATGATTTGTAAATGAGTAATAGAAATAGAAACAAAAAGATTTGTGTTATAACACTGATCTTTTATAGCAGAGAAAGCAGGCAAGTATTCTATAACTCTGATTTACTCTATTCTCTTTCTGCTGAACTAGGAACTTCTCTTTCTGCCCTACTTCTTCCTCTTTTCCAGAGATACTAATTTATAGTCTGACACAATAGTGGTGCTTTTTCTGGCTTCCTGCAGTCCCAGGCCCCAACATGCCAGCTTCTGCTCCTTCCTGTTTTAAGGGATCTATATAGTCTTCTGGTGATGCTTAGTCTGGAGGTAACCCATTGATTTACCTCAGACTAGAACTTCTGTTGCTCTGATGGGGACATTCATTATGCTGGATTCATATCAGTGGGAGTTACATTGGTTCCCAAGGCTGGGAATTTCACTGCTGGCATGGAATCAGAGGAAACTAAACAGTTTCAAGGAGTGTAAGAATAGCTGCCTCAGAAACTCTAAGCCAAAGCAACTCCCTGGGGAAAGAAACAAACAAACAAAAAATACCCAGTGACATCAATGGTGGCCTATATTCTCTTCCTAAGCTGACTTTTGCCAAAGACTGACCTATTTTCTATTTTTTTTAAATCTGCATTGTAGTAGATAAATCAAAACCTTCCCAGTCTAGTGAATCTCCAGAAAAGTGCATTAATTCTTTGATCACCTGACATGTTAAATTTTGTCCTGAAGTAGGCCTAGAATTTGCCTATCATCTCTAGACACAAATCACTGTGCTCACCATAAAAAAAACACATGAATACCCAAAAATTGGCATTATGATTTTCTGGACTGGGAACGACTGAGAGATAAACCTCACAAGATATTTCCAGGCCCAGCTGTGCTCAGGAGCCTCACATCTGTGGGTACCTGGGCAGATTATAGGAGACAAAAATAAGTTGTCATTCTCTTTCCTGAAAACATGACCCAACAGACTGTCCTCCTGGCTTGATAGCTATATTAGCTTAGAACAGAATTGGCTGTTTTCAGACAACTATCTTTCTCCCTTTCGATTCCTTTTGGCCTACTCTTTGTTATTCTACTAGTCAGTGCTGCTCCAAGGATTGGGGTGGTTTCTCTGTTAAAAATTATTTGGTGGTTACAGTGTGCGTAGGTTCTATGGAGAAAATGTGATTACTACCCAGATAAATATTTTTAGTTTCTATAAAGTAATGAGAGCTGTTGAGAATTCAAACTTCAATGAGATTCTGATTTAAATCTTACAGTATCAATTCTAGGGAGAGATATTTGTGTTCATTTTTTTTTCTCTTCCCTATGTTAGTACAGAAATGGGGTAGTTCTCAGAGCAGCTAACTGGGTTCAGTAGTTGCTGGTAAACTGTCTCTCTGGAGGGAAAAAAGTTCTGGCTTTTAGTGTTTGTCAATTTCTGTGGTGTAAATACTGTCATCAAACTACCAATGTGTTACCATTAAATACTAAATTGAAAAGAGATGTGTATACTACTCATCTATCCCAACTCAGTAGGAACTGGCTCCAGCATACCACTTATATTTGGCCATACCTACAGACTCTGTCAGAAAATGCAAATAGGATGGTCCAATGATACATTGTTGACATAGTAATATAAATCATTGACAAGATGCCATGTCACATAAGAACTGTGAAATGTTCACCAAAAATCTAAAATTAAGTGTTACTGATACTTTACTACCAAAACACTAATACAATATCTTTTTTTTTCTTTTAATACAGAGTGCGTGAAAGAAGTTAAATCATTAATGTGGATGTATGTACTAGTAGGAAATATCATACGTGGAATTGGTGAAACTCCCATCATGCCTTTGGGTATTTCCTACATAGAAGATTTTGCCAAATCTGAAAATTCTCCTTTATATATTGGTGAGTTTGAAAATCTGCCTTAGCCTCTTTTCAGAAAAGAAATTTCCTTAAGGGTGGATGTCAGTTATTTGGACTCAGTGATTTCCAGAATGACAAGCAGAGTACTTTGGCACAGCTGGCCATCAATAAAAGTTTACTGAATTGAGCTAACTTCAAATAAGCTACTTTTCTAACTCTGCTTTTTGCTATTAAAAATACCACTCATGTAGTGCCCCTGGAGTTTTCTTTGACTCGTCCAATTCTTTGGCACCACTTTATATCAAGTCTGTTAAGTGATTTACCAATGTTTTCTTTAAAATGTCTCTTATATTCAAAATCTTTCTCACTATTTTCATTATCTCTATTTTTGTGTGGATCCTCATTACTTCATCTGTAGATTATTATAACATCTTCATTGGTCATATTATCACTAGCATTTTTCTTTCAATTTTTTATACACATTCTTGCAGTATATTTTTTCTCAAATATTGTCTTAATCATGGCTTCTCTACCATGTCTATAAAACATACTGGCTCTTTCTTTACTAAATCTGGTATCTCCACTTATTACTCAGTCTATTTAGTTTCTTCACAATCTCTCCAAGCTAGTCAGGCCTTTTCAGATCCTTGACAAATATCTGGTTCATATTTCGGTTATGTTTCTTGAAATTTCCTTTTCTAAAATCCATCAATGTCACCTCCCACAATAACCAAAATAAGATCTACTTTCTTATGTTGTCTTCCAATCTCCTACATGTTCTTAATTTATTATGAATAGCTTATTTGTATTCTTTAGTTGTTCCATCTGTTGTTACTTAACAAAAGTGTAACTTTTAGTCTAAAGACATTTCACTATTAATGTAGACATATATTTTAAGAACCACAAATGTCAAAGAAGATGAAAGAAGATCAGAACAGAGCTACACATAATTGAGACAGATCAAAATATTTAGAGATCCTTACTTACCCCAAGAAATTTTTGGCCCTTTTTGATGACTTATTGATTTGCAATAAGCTTTTTCGATGTTTTTCTTTTCTGTCCTTTCAAATCCCTTCACATACTTATCTCAAAAGAATACAAATGCTTGCCTGCAATAAATTAACAAACACCTTGTTATAATCTGTATTTTTTATTCAATAAATACTAAGGTGTATAATATATGGAAATAATAGTAATAATCTCTATATGTACTAAGATGAATAAGACATAGTCCATATAAGGTTTAGTATATAAATAACTACTTAATTATAAATCAACCAAATCTGATAAATACCTGTGGGTACTTAAATTTGAAAAAAAAATTAGACTTAAAAAATGAAATAAAGTGCACATGCATGTAATTAAATAACTATAAATCAATAAGCTATACAATGGAAGAAAATAGTTCCACATATGGCTCTGAAGTTTAGGAGAGAACATAAAAGCTAGAAATGAATTTTGGGAATCACTTATATGGAGAAAATAACTGAAATTGAGAGAGAGAAAGGACTTTGCCATGGGAAGGCATATTTAGTGAGAAATCCTAGGATAAAACACTAGGGAACACTTTTAGTTATTGAGCAGAATAGGAAGAAGAAAAATCAAAGGAGTAGTCACAAGGGAAAAAGTAAACAATAAATGTATAATTTTGTGAAAGTATTAAGAGGAAATGTCAAAAGAGGAGCTAGGCTGCAATGTCAAATAACATAAAGAGTTAGGAGAATGGAGCCCAGAAAAGGACACCAAATAAGCGGCAAAAAGGACACTGGTGCAACCTGCAAGGATTTTGAGAAGAATGTGGAAGGATTTGAGCAGATTCAGGAAGTGGTGAGGATGTAAATGGAAAGTGTAGTGAAAGGAAAAAAAGAAGGGTGGATGGGAGCTATTGTAATCAGTGAATAAGGGAGACTGAACCAGCACAAAAAAAAAAGTCATGTTTAGTTGAGCAAGACCTCAGAGAAGATAGAAGGGGTTGAGGTCAAGAAGTCAGGTCTGTGTATTGGGCGGTGGTGGGGGGCTAGCCTATGGAACCATGGAGAAGGCAGAAGACATCTTTTGAAGTAAGGAGGAACAAGTTGAAGAAGTTCATGTCTGGGTTTTCAGCAGCAGGGATGGCTCAGCCTCAATTCTGAATTGTAGATAAGCCATGAGCTCACTGATGATGAAATTCTAGATGAGTAAGAAGTTGTGAGGGCAGAGGGGACTGATGAAAATGAAAGACAAGAATGTGAAGGATAAGAAAGGAGATCATGATGAAAGAAGAGAAGTATCAATAACAGTGAGGACATAGCCAGAAGAGGTTTCAAGTCAGAGATCTGGGAGTGAAGGTTTTCTGAGGAACATGCCACAAGAAATTTCTCCAACGTGGTGTTGGTCTAGAATTCCTCCAAAAAATGTGCCTATGGGAAGTAGGAAAAGACTCTCACTGTGTTGTGGTGTCAACAGCATGATCCCAGCCTGTGCTGCTACAGCAGATTTTACCTGAGATTTATCACGCAAGAGAATTTGGAGGCCTAGAGAAAGTGGTTTTAAATTTTGAGGTTCTTTTTTTCCACATTAACAGAAACAAACTTGTTACTTATATGTACACAAAGCTTAATTTTCTTACCGATTGAAAGTTTAAGGCAAACATATCTGAGGCCAAAACAATGCAGTCTTCAGACTTTTCATGGAATTAGGACTCTTTATGTGGGTATATAAGTATACTATAACTTTATGTTTTCATTTATTTTTAGGGTTTGTAGAAACAGGAGCTATCATTGGTCCTTTGATTGGACTTTTGTTAGCGTCATTCTGTGCACATGTTTATGTTGACACTGGATCTGTGAACACAGGTAATTCAATAAAATTTATTTATAGTGTCTAGAATACACAAATCACCTTCACTTATGTTATCACAGGTAGTTCTTGCTTTAATGGGTCGACTTGGTGAGTCGACTAATTCCTCTCTTCAGGTGTGCGAACTGGAGTAAAGGAGTTTAAATAATTTTTCAAATATTTCAGACCAGTGAACAGGAAAACAAGTTAAAATGCTGACCTTCTGACTCAAAATTCAGTGCTCTTTCTCTTTTGTCACAACCATGTGTCCTTTTTTCAAGAGATACAAAGACAACGTAGGTCTGAATTTCTTCTAATCAAATAATCATTTATATGTAATTAAATAGAGCTTGTAGTTATTTAATAAGTATCTGTTTATAAATTCCCTACAGGAGAGGACAGAGAGCCAAAATAATTTATTTCTAGGCAATATTGTAATAACACATATTGTTAGGCAAATTTTATGAATGTCTAAATTATTTATAAATTCTGTACTTGGATAAAACCTGAGAACTGTAATATTAATTTTCTTTAGTTCATGCAGGAAATCGTGACAAGCTAATAAAAATGTGTATATCTCTTTACAGATGATCTGACCATAACTCCCACTGATACTCGTTGGGTTGGTGCATGGTGGTTTGGCTTTTTGATTTGTGCAGGAGTGAATGTGCTCACTGCCATTCCTTTTTTCTTTTTGCCCAAAACGCTTCCAAAGGAAGGACTAAAGCATGATGCAGACATCATTAAAAATGACAAAGAGAAACAAAGCAAAGAGGTCAAGAAGGAAAAGGATGGAATCACTAAAGGCAAATACAAAAAATTTAAATACTATATAATTTACTTTTTTTTTTTAGATATGTGTCTATATTTCAGTCTAACAATATATCATGCTAGGGCGCATTAAGACAATTTGTCATTAACAGTCAGTAATCAATAATGTCTAACAAGTCTGAGTCTTCCTGTGTTACTACTTGGAAATAAGTCATATAATTTGGAAATCAAGTTATCTGTGATTAGCATGTATATAAAATTTTATGTCAGTTTAGGCACTAAATAAAAAAATTCCCACTTACCTTCAAAAAATCTTTTTTGTAGAGAACACAGGTCTAATTTTAAAAAAAGAAATCCAAACTGAGAACAAAAGGAGGAAAGAATATACACTATTGCAAATAAATGTATAGTTCTGAAACAACAACAAAATGTTAGTTTAACTGTGAGCTTCCTGCAAGTTAAGGCAGAAAAAGAAAACATGTTAAGTCACATAACTCTCTATATTTTATAGAGAAAAGAATAATAATTCTTAAAGAGAAAGTGTTCTCCAAGTAGCATATTGTAAAAAAAGAAAAACTCATCATATGATGTATAATGCAGACAATATTGAACCACATAGTTTTTTAGCAAGCGCAAGGGCATATTTTATAGAACAGTGTTTTTGTTTTGTTTTGTTTTTGATATATCTTCAATAAAAGCTCAAAGAATAATTTACAGAAAGTGTTTCTGTGGGAAACTAAGCTAAAGCAGTCTAAGTATTTAATGTTCGAGAACACTGATTCTCAAACTTGTCCATATGTTGGAATTACCTGGGAAATTAAAAAAAAATACTGATGCTCAGAAATACTATAGTATTCCCAGGAGGTCTGATTTAATTAGCATGAGGTATGGCCTGGGCCTTGGAATTCTTAAAGATTGTTCATTTACAAGGTGAACAGGGACTCAGTCTCCTTATCTGTAAAATGGGTTAATAACTACTTATTATTACAGAGTTGTAGTGTGACGGTAAAGGAGGTCTGGCACATGTTACTATAATTACTGCTGTTACTATTAATGTTATTATTGTTGATGTTTCTACTTCTACCACCACCCATAAATTATAAGACCGGTTTACACAGAATTTTTATTGACAATTATACATTCACTTAAACTACTATTAAACATAATACTTCTCAGATCATTAGAAGCCAATTCAGAACTTTTCAAATTCCAGAGTGGTCATGATTATATTAACAATTCCTTTGGAAAGGTTGATATGGACTGATAGAAGATTTTAATATAGAATGTTGCTTGTGATCTGCAAGATCAGTTTTCACAGCTAGGAAAGAGCTGAGCTTAGTGTGAGACATATAGAAAAGAGATTTGAACTACTGAGACTTATCTACTAGGACAGAGATATCAACAATCATGAACAACTTGAAAAGCTCCAAAGTGCTCTGAACACAACTTTCTCACCTGCCATGTACTTTATTCACGAATATGAATTCTACAGCTAAAATAGTTTTCTTTGCATTAAGCTATGCTTCCTTCTCTCTCTCAATTTATTTATTGATTCTTTGGATATCAGGCAGTTTATTGAGCAAAAAATACACAATAAGTAAGGAAATCAAGACAAAGAATGTAAAGATAGGAAAAGTTAACAGTAATTATAAGTGAGACTTTGACCCCAAAATGGTGGCAGTGTGACCTTGGAACATTTCCAAGAGATGGGCCACAAATTTGGCCCTGAGCTATGTCAGTCCACACCAACAGGAGAAAGTTTGGGTTACATCATTTACATAACCCTTAGTATGTATCAAATGAATCAAGATCTCAAGAGAGTGGAAACCAGGAGTTTGTATTTTAAAAGATCCCCAGGTGGTTTCATTGTGTATCCAGTATGAACTATTAGCGGGACCAAACTGTTGTTCTCAGGAAGTAGAAAAATACCTGGTACTTGAGAAAATTATATCCCATGAATTCCCACATATTTTAAATTGTCAGGAACAATAATATAAATATTCGAGTATGAACTTTATCAAGTTTATCTCCTTCTAAACTTTAAAAAACAGAAAAAGCATCTTTCATTCTAGACGAACTCGAGAAAAGAGAGGATATTAATAGAAGGAAAAAGAGAAGGGGAAAAAAAAGGAACTGGTGTGAATGCAGACAATATTTCATTCATGTTATAGTTTTTCCTTAAGACACGATAGTAGCTTAGTGATGGTAAAACTGTTGTGCTCTGCTCCCTGCCCAGTCAGCTGCATTACTGACTTGCAGAGGGTACCAAAATGATATAACTTTAGCTTTCAAAAGGTAACAAAATAAAACGAAGCAAAACAAAAACCAGTATGTGCACTATAAGCAGAAAAACTTAATTTGGGAGGGGAGGTTGATGTTTTAGAAAAAGTCGATCTTAAAACGCAAAGTTAAGCTAGTTTAACACTATTGTCATTCTTTCATTTCAGACTTTTTACCGTCCATGAAGAGTCTGTTATGCAACCCAATTTACATGCTTTTCATACTAATAAGTATTATACAATTCAATGCATTTGTTAATATGTTCACCTTCATGCCTAAATATCTGGAACAGCAATATGGAAAATCAGCTTCAGATGCAATCTTTTTAATCGGTATGTCTATTCTCTATGTTCCTAGCTCACTTTATTATTTATTTATTTATTTATTTATTTATTTATTTATTTTTACCATGAAAGGGTAAACAGTGTGATGATGGGTCTAGGAAACTCCTAAATTGAAATATGTGGAGATGCTTCTGTCTCTGGTACATCTCCCCCTTCCCTTCTCCAGGAAATCAACAAATGGTAGGGAAGGAAAGAAGCCAGGAAATCCTGGCTTTCTTTTCTCCTCTCTCTCTGGTCCGAAGGCAAATTCAAAATATTTTTGGAAATCTTGGGGAATGTACAGGTTAGAGATAATTTTCAGAGAGGTAAACCATTAATGTAAAAAGAAAAACAACGTTCATTCATCAGGAGTCTGAGTTTTACTCTTTTAACTCCAGGTTATGAATTCCGTGTCTCTCCTTAGTTCTCTGGGCCCCCTGGTGGTTTGAGGGGTCTTTGCAGCCCATGTATTCTGCTTCTCCTGTGACCACATTAACTCCAGTGGCTCTCTTCCACCTTGGCTTTCTCCTGAGAGATTTTTACTGTTTTGAAAAGTGAATTTCCCAGACTACCCGAAGCCTCATCATCTAGAGTGCTTGTTAAAAGTTCAGGGGGCGCCTGGGTGGCACAGCGGTTAAGCGTCTGCCTTCGGCTCAGGGCGTGATCCCGGCGTTATGGGATCGAGCCCCACATCAGGCTCCTCCGCTATGAGCCTGCTTCTTCCTCTCCCATTCTCCCTGCTTGTGTTCTCTCTCTCGCTGGCTGTCTCTATCTCTGTCGAATAAATAAATAAAATCTTTAAAAAAAAAAAGTTCAGATACCTGGTTCCCACCTCAGACATACTAAATTATACAATCTGGTGTGGGATTCTGGAATGGATTTTCACCACTCTCCCAAGAAAGTGTGTTGGGATTCACTTATCCTGGCATTGTAAGAATGCAACCAAGGGCTGTCTTTTCCTTTTTCTTAACTTTTCCCCCTTTTTTTTAGGGAGAGGGACACAAAATATAAATATACTTAACAACCACAGGCTCAGCAAAGTAACCTTCCAAAGTTCCTTGAGCTAAGTTAAATTCTTAACGACTAGAGTGTGTACAAACAACAGCAAAATCATATTAATCATAAACTACTGGTCAATTTTGACTTGTCACTCTTACCTGAACCATTAGAAAGAAATGTAGATCATGATCCCTGAATACAAGAAATTTACAACCTACTATAATTAATTAAATGAAGGATAGTGATAACAGTCTTCAAAATATACTTTGACATTGTGGGGCATTTAAAAATCTCTCTGTAGGGGCGCCTGGGTGGCGCAGTCGTTAAGCGTCTGCCTTCGGCTCAGGGCGTGATCCCAGCATTCTGGGATCGAGCCCCACATCAGGCTGCTCTGCTATGAGCCTGCTTCTTCCTCTCACACTCCCCCTGCTTGTGTTCCCTCTCTCGCTGGCTGTCTCTCTGTGTCAAATTAATAAATAAAATCTTTTAAAAAAATAAAACGAAATAAAAATCTCTCTGTATGTAATATGTAAATAAATGGAGATAAAATTCAATCAGCTTTCTTCACTGTGCGTTGGACCTAGATGGTTTCTTTTATAAGACATATTAGATAAAAGTGGTATCATATTTGCTCTTTTGCTAAGTCACTTTGTAAACAACATTTCGCTTAAATTTACAGGCATTTATAACTTACCTCCAATATGCATTGGATATATAGCTGGTGGTTTAATTATGAAGAAGTTCAAGATTACTGTCAAACAAGCTGCCCACATAGGATGTTGGTTATCTTTAACTGAATATCTTCTCTATTTTTTGTGTTTTCTTATGATCTGTGATAATTCTTCAGTTGCTGGCATAACCATCACTTATAAAGGGTATGTTGTTTGCTAATGAATATTATACTTCCAGGACAGTTAATAATGTATTTTATTCAATGATTACCCATGACCAGATCATTCGCTAAGTGGAATTAATAATAATAATCCATGGTCTTTATCTTTTCTCCATCTGTCAATTATAAGCCTATCCCTCCAGGCTCTAGGCTTATTAAAGAGGTTGGGAAATATCATAGGGTTAGTGAGTTCATGACTGCACATGTGTGTGTGTGTGTGTTTGTCTTTTTGATATCCTAGTAGATATTAAAGTGGATATCAGACAAACTACCGACAGTTTTAGGTTGTATTAAGATATATGATCCATATATTTTATACTCTCATAAATGGGTAAAACTAAGAATTAACTATATAGTCTCAATCACCTTTATATGTTTTGACAATGAACTTACATCCAGCATAACTGAATCCTAATACACGATATATTAATTCATATGTAAATTCATACATTTCATTTGTCTAATTACGTCTCTATCATTGAATAGTTTTGGATTTGTATTTGAGGGTTATCTGAATTTATAGGAAGGTTATGCATAGTAATGTTTTCTCTTGACTTTTGATAATAAACATCCTAACAGATGTGAGATGATATCTCATTGTGGCTTTGATTGGTGACATTGAGCAACCTTTCGTTTACTTATTGGCCATTCGTATGTCTTCTTGGGAAATTTTTCTATTTAGTTCCTCTCCCCATTTTAACACTTGGTCTTAGCCAAAAGGCTGAGCAGTGATCCTCTGTCCATTTCAAAATCAGATTGTTTCCTTTTTTGCTATTGAGTTTTATTAGTTTTTTAAATATATTTTGGATATTAATCCCTTATCAGATATATGATTTGCAAATATTTACTCCCATTCCATAGGGTGTCTTTTCATTTTGTTCATGATTTCCCTTGCTGTCTGGAAGCTTTTTATTTGATGTAGTTCTACTTATTTATTTTTGCTTTTGTTACTTGTGCTTTTTGGTATGTTATCCAATCCAAAAAATCATTGCCAAGACTGATGTCAAGGAGTTCACCCACTATATTTTTTTCTATGAATTTTATGGCTCCAGGTCTTCAATTTAAGTCTTTAATCCATTTGAGTTTATTTTTTGTTTATTGTGTAAGATAGGGGTCTATTTTCACTCTTTCGCATGTGGCTGGCCAGTTTTCCAACACCATTTATGAACAGAGTATCCTTTCCCCACAGTAAATTCTTAGCTCACTTGTTATAAATTGATTAACTATATATGAATGGTTTATTTCTGGGCTCTCTATTCTGTTCCATAATCTTTGTGACACTTTTTTTATGATAATACCATACTGTTTGATTACTATAGCTTTGTAAAACAGTTTGAAATCGTGAAGTGTGATACCTCCAGCTTTGTTCTTCTTTCTCAAGATTGCTTTGGCTACTTTTTTGTGGGTCCTTACAAATTTTAGAATTATTTTTCTGTTTATGAAAAATGTCACTGAAATCTGTTTTGGGATTGCACTAAATCTGTACATTGTTTTGGGTAGAATGGACATTTTAGCAATATTAATTCTTCCAATCCATGAGCATGGAATATCTTTCTATTTATTTGTGCCTTCCTCAGTTTCTTTCATCAATGTCTTATAGTTTTCAGCATACAGATTCTCACATCCTTGGTTAAATTTATTCCTTGAGTATTTATTCTTTTGATGCAATTACTGGATTGTTTTCTTAATTTCTCTGCTAATGTTTTGTTGAGGCTGAACTTCACAATGTGCTAACCGTGCTCTACTGTTGGACAAGTTTGCTGGCCAGGCTCTCTGGAGGAGAGAGGCCTCTAGTTGTATCCCAGAGTTAGGTGGTGCTAGAAACTGCATCCTCTGGTTGGGCAGGATTGGTGTCCACCTTCTCTCATCAGGTGAGGCTGCAAGCTCTGCTCCATGATTGGGCAGAGTCACTGACTAGGTTCCCTGCCTGAGCAAAGCTTCAGGCTGTGTTCAGCAATTGGGTAGGCCAAAGTCTGGGCTCTGCTGCTGGGTGGTGCTGTAGTCTGGGCCCAGGGTTCCTGTTCAGGCTCCTTGGTAATGTGGGGCCAGAGGTTATGCTTAACAGTAGGGAAGGACTATTAGCTTGGCTCCCAGACTGAGCAGGGCTATAGGATGGACTCCATGGCTTAGGATCTCTGGCCAGGCTTTCTGGATGGGTGGGACTGGAGGCTGTGCTCAGTAGTTGGGCAGGACTGTGAATTTGCTTCCCTGCCCAGAGGGGGTAGTTGAACTGTCTCCACAGCCAGTATGACCTGTTGACTGGGTCTGCAAATCAAGCAGAAGTGCCAACAGAGCTCCTTGTCAAAAAGGAGCCACCATTCAGCTCTGTAGATGAGCAGAACCACAGGCTGGGATCTGTACTTGGACAATGCTGCAAGTAAGAACACAGTCCACCAAGATCTGAGTGCTGGTTGCTGTAATCCCTGTCCCCCTTCTTCTTCTCTATCTAATTCCTAATGAGTGAGGCCTGCAGATTCTCTCAGAGAGCCTCATGAGGTGAGACCTGAATGCACCTCCTGGGAAACATCCCACAATGCCGAGGGAGCTTGATGTCCATCTTGGGCTCTCTTTTCCCACTGACAAAATTGTAGGCCCAGGGGAGGCTTCTCAGTGTGGTGTTATGCTGACCTGGGGATGGGGCAATTTTATTAGAGTATAACTGCTCCTTGTACTGTTCCAATGTGGTCTTTCTAGGTCTTCATGGTCCAGGGGGGTGCTTTAGCCTCACCCCCAGGTTCTCGGATTTTCACAATGGTGTCTTATCTATGGATAGCTGCTGATTGGTCATCTTGGGAAGCAGACTGGTCAAGAACAACCTATGTTGCCATTTTCATGACCACTGGACATTCTTTATACTAGGATAATGTATTTGTTTACTCAAGTAGTTAGATTTCTAAAGCTAAATGTACTGTCTGCATTACAAATTGAACTTACAGATTTTGATCTTCAAGATTGCTTTCAAATGTAAGATCTCTTGTTACTTACTACCATATGGATCAACCATAGGGATTAGGTCATCTTCATTTTTGAGTTCTAATAATGCCTGGAAAAACACCTGCTATATGGTAGGCACTCAGTTAATGCCTGTTTATTGGCTATTTGTTTATCTGAAGTAAATCATTGAAAAGGGGCTATGTGATCACCAAAGCAGGTATTTTTTTATGCCAGAGCTTAGTACTGAGGCCACATGTCAATGGTGGGAAGATTTCTGTTTCTACTTTGGGGAGGAGAGGAAATATAATTTCAGATTAAGGTGAAAAGAAGAAAAAGAAAATGCTCTAATAGTCTTTCAATAGCCATGCATTATTTTAAATCATTTCAGAATGCAACAAGATTCATATGTGGAAAATACCATCCTTGCTGATTGTAACAGGGATTGTAACTGTCCAACTAAAACATGGGACCCTGTGTGTGGAGACAATGGTGTGTCATATATGTCAGCTTGTCTTGCTGGTTGTGAGACATCCGTTGGAGCAGGAATAAATATGGTAACACATTCTATTGGTCTTTTTACAGAACTTCGGTTTTATGCATTGCATTGGAACTTTCCAATGTGAACTGGGTCCACATTTGATAAAAGTAAAATTAGAGTCTTTCTGTATGTTTGTTTGATTTACCTTTTGTTTCATAAATCTTATTTTTAAGTCTCCACAGTGTCTAACCACTAATCTTTTTCTTTAATTTTTTTTGAGTATAGTAGACACTAATCACTGATCTTTAATTTCATAGCAGTGATGTCATTACTCAGATAATTCATTTTAAAAATACTCCGGACTGAAATATTTTTATCATTGAGAGGAAGTTGGTGGTTTTGATCTCAATTATCCACCTAATTGCTTTGCCATTTTTTTTCTTTTCTATATTTTTCACATTCTAACAGCTTTTTAAGAAGATGGAATTAGGCTTTTTTAAATTTTATTTTTGCCTAAAAAAAGTTACAATATTTAAAATGTTGGCTGGTGATAAGGTAAAATACAACTTTTCATTCTTATGAAAACCTGGAAACATTGAATTTTTGAAGGATTGCCTTTACTCTGTTTTTGAAATGAACTCTATTTTTTGAAACAAAGCTTTATTCGTAAGTATCTAAATACTTCCACTGAGTATTCTGAAACAAAATTTGTCATACTTCCTGTTTTAACGAAACAGTGTATATTTTTAAAAGACATGGCGTTAGGATAGCTGAGCTATTGCAAATTTACTCCACATACTTAAAAAGAAATACCATTTTTCTAAAGCCATCCTTCCATGTTTTGTTTTATGCTATAATCCTGAGAGGCACCATAATAGAGATGAGAGTAAAGGGAATAAATAGTCTCCAGCTTGATCCAGTTGGCTATGGAGAAAATATTTGTGATTCGTGTTCAAAATTTTACTTTCTTAAATAGGGTAATATGTTATTTTCTGACAGGTGTTTCAAAATTGTAGCTGCATTCAAACATCAGGAAATTCATCAGCAGTTCTTGGGCTGTGTGACAAAGGACATGACTGTTCCATGATGCTCCAGTACTTTTTAATCTCGTCAGCCATTGGCAGTTTCATTTACTCTTTATCTGCCATACCCGGATATATGGTTCTCCTAAGGTACAAAAAATTATTTTCTTTATTTGGATTCCTTTTTGGTCCTTTATTAAGGTACCTTTTTCTAAGAAAGCCACTTGGAGCCTCCATTATCCAAGAATCCAGTGCTTTCATGTACCACTTAATAAGAGTTTTACATTAGGCATTGTTGAATTTTGCAAAATTTTACAGTTCATTCATCTTTTGGCATTTCTCTCGCTATCTTTCCCTTCCTTATTTTTTTGCAGTTTAATTATGTGAACCTCTCATTGTTTAACACAAGAACAGACACATTTCTATTTTAGTGTGAACTTTATGAAATGGTCATTTTGATAGGTAGAGGGGTTGCCTAGCACTCATTTCATATGGCTCAAGCTATAGGGGATCAGTATGTAAAGCTGTCAGAAGTCTTGGTGTCACCAATTACTATCTACAGGGCATTAAACAGGTCACTTGATCTGAGCTTCATTTCCTCAAATCAAAAATAGGCATAATAATAAATACTCACCTCTTTTTACAAGGCTATTGTGAGATACAAATGATTAAGGGTATTCTTAAACTAGGAAACTGCAGAGCTCCAATTCAAAGGTAGGTGTCATACACATGTGTTCGTTCACTTCCAGTAGTCTTCATACCTAGTAAATATCATAAACATTCCTAGTAAACAAAATTTGCATCTTTTTCTCTTTCCTTCATATTTTATTGGAAACTTAGAAGTAAAGTTAATTGCGATTCTCGGTGCATAACACATTACCCCATAGGCTGGGACAAGTTTTTCTTCTTTTATTTCGCTTTTTTCTTTTTATTTTTCACTTCCTTCTACGATAGGCATCCACATGAATATGATAGCTATATGATCTTAATGGACTGTCCTTTGTAAAATGCTAATATTTTTTGTTGTTATGTGTTTTTATATTCACACAGGAGGTGTTGTGCTATAAATCTTCTTTTGGCTCATAAAGCACAGGCATACATAAATTCACCAATACTGCTAGTACTTATAAGTTATTCTCACATCTTCACTACATGGGAGTTCCTACCTCCTTACAGCCTCACTAACATTTGGAATTATCTAAATTTCAGGATTTGACACTCCAATGGGTGTAGAATGGTAGCTCAGTGATGTTTTAATATGTGATTTCCTGATTCTGTGTGTTTAAGCATCTCTTCAATTTTTTTTTTTTTTTAGCTATTTCGGCTTCTGCTTCAAGATGCTTATTGATTTTCTTTGTCCATTTTCTATTATATTCCCTATATTTTTCTTGGCTATTTTGCTGATTGCTGTCTAAATTATAAATATTAAGGTAATATTGTTTACGTGATACAATTATCTCTTAGTCTCTCATCTTTCTTTAATTTTTCCACAGCATCTTTTATGAAATTAAATGCTAAATTTTATTGTACTGAAATCTAACAATTTTCTTGCCTTTAGGGTTTGTGTGTTGGGGAGTCATATCTTAAAAGTGTTTTTACATTCCTAATTTATAAAAATATTCACCTAAATTTTATCCTAGTATTTATAGCTTCCCCTTTTACATATGGTTCTTTAAACCATCTCAAGTCTATTTTTTTGTGTGGTGAAAGGGAGACAGATGTTCAGTGTTATTTTTTCTCCATATAATAAAGCAGTTTTCCCAACATCAATATAAATAAAAGCTTCCTTCTCTGTTGATTTGTGGTGCCACCTTTATCATATCTCATGCTTTAATATTACGCGAGTCTATTTTTCACTTCTATTCTTATTCCACAGTTTTGTCTGTTCTCATACTGGTACCATATTGATTTTATTATTTTGATATTGTGTATGTTAATATCTCATATGGTAACTCTTCCTCACCCACCCAGCACTGACACCATTACTCTTTCTTTATTCTTTTCTTCACAAATTGATTTAGCTTCTGATGTAAGGCTCTCTATACTCACATAGGAATTTTGATGGAGTTTGTGTGGATTCCATAGATTAATTGGAGAAAATCTGTCATCAAATATTTGTGAAAATGGAATCTTTCCATTTATTTAAATTTTCTTCTATAGATACTATACACACACATATATCCAAATATATACATACATCTTTTTATTTTTCACTTCCTCCTACCATAGGCATTATGGTATTATATCATTTATAATTATAAACAAACATATCCACATGTATCTATCCACATATGGATGTGTTTGTATGGATACATATAGGTATGTATTTATTTGTGTTTGTAAGTGACACTATTTTCTCATATTTTCTAGTTGGTTATTGTTGATTTAGAGGAATGCTGTTAATTTTTTAAAGTTTAGTTTTTAATCCAACAACTTTTCTTATTCTATTAACTTATTGATGTTGTTAAGCTTTCTATATAGAAATATGTGCAAATATGGAGAGTTATATCTCTTCATTTCTAAACCTTACACATCTTAGGCTTTTTAAATTTTCTTATCATCAACTTGGACCTCCAAAACTGTGATAGTGAGTATTCTTGTGCTTTTCTAATTTTAATGGAAACTACATAAATTTTTCCATTATGATACTTGCTATAGATTTTCAGTATATAGTTTTCATCTTAGTTTCATCTAGTTTCTAAGTCTTTAATAATGAAATAGGTACTAAACTTTATTAAATATATTTTTCTGCATCTATGATTCTATAATTTTTCTACTCAGTATTTTTAGTGTAGTAAAATAAAATGGTAGTTTTTTATGTTAAACTGATTACATGGATGAGAAAAACCACAGTTAGTTATGGTATATTTTTATATATGATTTTGGTTTGTTTAAATAATACTTTATTTAAAATTGTTATATCTATGTTGATAAGTAAAACAGACCTACTATTTTTTAGTCTTTTTTTGCTTTGGAATCATTTGAGACCCCACAAAAAGAATTGATAAATTTTCTATTTTTTTAAATTTCTGGAACTACTTATATTAAATATCTGTCGAAATTTATATACATCCACCTGTAAAAGTATTTATACTTTGGGCTCATTTGGACAGTGATATTTGATTACTATTTCCATTTATTCAGTGTTAGTGCCTATTCACATTTTCCATTTCTACTTATATTTTATGCTTGCTAGTGAATAGATGTTTATAATATTCTTTTATCATTCTGATATTCTCTGATGTATCTGAAAGGCTTACCTTTTTTTTTTTACGTATTTTGTTTATTTGTCCCTTCATTTTTTCTTGATCATTATTGCCAGATGCATATGTTTTATTTTTCTTCTTTTAAAGAATCGGTTTTGGTGTTGTTAGTCTTTATTTCATGCATTTCTGCTCTTCTTTTTTTTCCTTTAGGCTTGCTCTGTGGTTTTTTTTTTTTTTTTTTTTTTTTTAGGATTGGCTATTTTTTTATTATGTTATGTTAGTCACCATTCATTAGTTTTTGATGTAGTGCTTTATCTATTTGAGTTTAATACTTAGATCATTTGTTCGACTACTGTATATAAAATGGTACATTTCCTCCCAATTATTGCTTTAGCTATGCCTCAACGAGTATTTTCTTTGATATTTATTTTTAACTATTTTGCAGTTTCTTTTATGATTGCCCCACCAGGCCAAAGTTTTTTTTTTATTAATGTGTTATATAATTTCCATATATGTAAGAACTTTCTATAGAAATCATTTTATTATTGTTACTCCATTTTTATGTTCAGAGAACATAATCTGAAAGATTACAGGTTGGAGAGGTGGGATATCAAGGCTTTCTTTGAGGCCTAGTGCATTTTTTGAGTATTTCATGTCTTTCTGAAAAGAATGGGTAACTTCTGCATTTTGAGTGTACAGTGCTTATATCTCTTGGATTGAAGTAAAGTACTTTGTTATCAAAATTTTGTAAATGTAATTCATTAGTTTTTCAGAGATGGGTGTTCAAATCTGTAAATATTGCTGATGCATTTCTCCCTATAATTCTGTCAGGTGTTTTTTTTTTTATTATGTACAGTTAGCCAACATATAGTACACCATTAGTTTTTGATGTAGTGTTCAACCACTCATTAGTTGCATATAACACCCAGGGCTCATCGCAACATGTGCCCTCCTTAATACCCACCACCTGGTTTTTTAATTTATATATTTGGAGGCTTTATTATAGGATGCAAATATGCTTTTGGTCATTATACTTCTATTATTAGCATCACTCAATTCTCTTATCTTTTAGCTATTTCTTTCAAGGAATTATATATTTTTTTCTTATTAAAATTGTGGTTCTAGCTTTCTTTTGTTTCACCTGTTATATCTAAGATATTCCTGTTATATCTTTTCCTTTCCCTTTATTTTCAGCTTTCAATCTTTGATGATGCTTCATAGATAATTTGCTAGGTATGATTTTATCATCTAAAATTGATACATTTAATCCACTTGTATTTCTTATAATTATTGTGGTAAGGCTCTTTTTGCTACTTTATTTAATTTATTCTATTTATTTGACTTTCTTTTTAATTCTTTCTTTGCTTTCCATTGTAGAGTTGTACCCCCTTATCTGCAAGGATGTATTTTAAGATCTCCAGTGGATGCCTGAAACCATGGATAGTACCAAACCCTACACATATTATGTTCTTTCTTATATATACATAACTGTGATAAAGTCTGACCTATAAATTAGGCACAGCAAGAGATTAACACCAATAACTAATAATAAAATAGAACAATTATAACAATATACTATAATGAAAGTTAAGTGCATATGGTCTCTCTCACTATCAAAATATCTCATTGTGTTGTACTCACCCTTTTTTAAAAAATTTTATTTATTTGACAGAGAGAGGGAGAGAGAGAGAGACCACAAGCAGGGGAAGTGGCAGGCAAAGGGAGAGGGAGAAGCAGCCTCCTTGCTGAGCAGAGAGCCCTGCTTGAAGGGCTAGATCCCAGGACCCTGGGATCATGACCTGAGCTGAAGGCAGATGCTTAACTGACTGAGCCACCCAGGCGCCCCTGTACTCACCTTTTTTCCTCTTGTGATGATATGAGATGATAAAATGCCCACATGATGAGATGGAAGGCGGTGAATGACATAGGCAGTGTGATACAGATATTGTAGCATTTGGTTGCTTTTGATCTTCCAATGATGTGTCAGCCCATGGACCATCTGCTTCCAGACTGTGGTTGACTATGGGTAACTCAAATCATAGAAAGTGAAATCACAGATAAGGGGGAATTACTGTATATATTGGATGTTCTTCTGCTGCTTTGAAAGCTGTAGCTTTCAAATGGTTAACCTGATTATTGAAATTCTTAACTACATTAATGTTTTACTTATCAATTTCAAAACTTTTCAGTATTAGTATCTATCCCCTAATAAAACAAGTACCTAATCAGGCTCTTTCAAGTCTGTACTTCTTCCCCCATCTTTTGCCAGCACCATATTCTAGAATTTAACCCCTAGGTTTTTATTACTATATCTGTGTTTGTCTCTACTTTTGAGGAATCTCCCTGGATCTCCTACCATGATCGTAGAGGGTCACAACATCAATGCTACTCTGCCAGTTTAAAGAACGATTTCAATTTCTCTAAATATTTCCCATGCTAGTTTTTCTGATTCTTGGATTCTAGAAATTGATGTTATTATCAATGCCAATCAATGATAGAGTTCATAGAACTGTTTAAACTGTTTAAACAGATTAAATAATTTCTTCGCTATTAGTATTTCATGTTTCTGTGAGATCATTAAGTGGTATATTAGAGATAGAGGGGAAAGAAAAATTCTTCAGTAAAATTTAAATACTCTATTTGCTGTATTAAATGGAAAACATGGGACTAAGAGGGTCATGTTAGGTCTCCTGGTTTTGTTAACTTCCTTCTGAGTAAAATCACTGATGTTGTCTAAATAACCTATGTGTCAGGGCGACTGGATGGCTCAGTTGGTTGAGTGGCTGCCTTTGGCTCCAGTGTGTTGGGCTCTAGCCAGGCGTCTGGCTCCCTGCTCAGTGGAGAGCCTGCGCCTCCCTCTTCCTCTGTTGCTCTCCTTGCTTGTGCTCTCTCTCGCTCTTGCTTTATCTCAAATACATACATACATACATACATATATAACCTATGTGTCAGGAAGATAATGTCTAGATCAAACTATGAGGTTTTTCAAATTTAATAAAACACTTATATTGAGAAAATGCCAATAAGATGACATTTTTGCTGAGAATGTATTACATGCTTTTGTGAAGAAAGCAGCTTTTTTTCTCTGCTTTGAGTTAATCAGGGAAGGGAAGGGAATACAGTGGAACTCCCAAAGTGAATTCTTTGGGGGAATTAGTCATGCAGATAACAGAGTGAGTGGGACACAAAAAGAGCCATTGGGGAATTACAGTCTTCATTTCTACATATAGGAATTTCAGGCAACAGTGCAAAAGTGGGGGAATTTTTGGAGAGAATGGAGAGATCTGTGTGACTCAAAATGATACCAAATCACATAAAATATGTTTGCTTTGGATTTCTTTGTCACATTCTTTTGAAAATTTTTATTTTTGCTTTCTTTCTGCCTTACATTTACTTATATAAGTTCTTGGCTTTTCTGTATTTTGTCAAGACAAATAATTTAAATACAGCTAGGGTTGCATCATTTTGTTTTAGGCTGAAGGTTTAATGAAGAACTGCCACTTCAATAAGTGGATATTGGGGTACAAATTGATATGAAATATTTCCTTCTTCGATAACTCTCTGATAGAAATGAATGAGCAAAAAATGATGGGTAAAATGCCACGGATCAGAAGTAGAGGTCCTGGGGCGCCTGGGTGGCACAGCGGTTAAGCATCTGCCTTCGGCTCAGGGCGTGATCCCGGCGTTCCAGGATCGAGCCCCACATCAGGCTCCTCTTGCTATGAGCCTGCTTCTTCCTCTCCCACTTCCCCTGCTTGTGTTCCCTCTCTCGCTGGCTATCTCTCTCTCTGTCGAATAAATAAATAAAATCTTAAAAAAAAAAAAAGAAGTAGAGGTCCTGTGTAGGCTATAATTAGGATAATTAGCCCTTAAATAACCAAGACCGAGCATGCAAAAAAATTTTAGTGCCCACTGTGTCACCAGCATACAGAGTTGTTTGTGCATGTGTGTGTGTGTGTGTGTGTGTTTAATATGACAGTGTTTAAATCTCTTATTTTATTTGTGAATTTACTTATTTTTTTTTTAGGTGTATCAAGCCTGAAGAGAAGTCTCTTGGTGTGGGGTTACATACATTTTGCATAAGAGTATTTGGTAAAAATAGTTATTTTTTCCAACATCTTTATTAAATACTAAGTAAATGAAATAATTCTCTCAGAGTAATAGTCTAGCAAATATTCCTTCTGCTTGCAGCACTTTGTAATTTATATGAGAATGAGGTACAAGAAGACACGGAGAACTTACCCCTCTTACCTGAAAAAGATCTATCTGAACTTAACTCTACTTTTCATCTATTAGAAGATTTGAGAAGCAAGTGAACAAAAAATGCTTTGTTAAAGTAAAATATACATGTGATTGGTCCAAAACACTGCATAAAAAAATATGAAGAATCATTAATTCAATGTTTTCCTATATCAATAATTTTATGATGCATTTATCCATCACATTACTTATCTTTTATAATTTAGAAACTTTATAGAAAAAGTAACTTTTAATTTCTAAAAATAAAATTTAAACCATTCTATTCATATTTCATTTAGCTTTATTTGTCCTACAAATAGAGAAAATTAAAATTTTGTTTCTAAACAAAATAATGTACCTTAATTCTTACCTTGGGATTTTTCTTTCTCCCCTTTTTAATTGTAGCTGGAATTCCTGCACCTATATATTTTGGAGCTTTAGTGGATTCCACATGTTTACATTGGGGAATTTTAAAATGTGGTGAGTCAGGGGCATGCAGGATATATGATTCTACCAACTTCAGGTAAAGATAATAATTTTTTTAAAGAATTCCTTTCTAAGCACAGGCTGTACATAAAATGGCACCATTCATGTATAACATTTTCTTTGTCAGGTACTAGACTACTTTGGGTTGTGTTTCCAGAATATATGGTAATAATATGGTAATACTATATCTTTATTCCTTAGTTATATCCTAGAATCTTATTTCCTCACTATATTCAAAGTACTTGTTCAATATAAGCATGGATGATATCCTTAACCTAGCCTTTCAAAATGATCTTTGTTAAACTGGTTGCAGTCAATACATTATTGAGAGTAATAGCTGTACATAAACTACCTATCTAAATCACATTGCTCTCTAAAGTGTTCCCATTTCATCCCACATCATTTTAACTTCATACTAGCTTGAATCGTTACTTCCTTTCACATCCACCTCTATTTTTCAAAATGGTATTTTTCCTCCTTCATTAAATTTTGCTGACACAATATTCTTCATGTCTCATAAAGGCTTATTCTTTTGTTAATGTAAGTCTGACTTCAAACAAAACTCAAGATACTATTAATGTTTATTTTAACAAAACGCTTCCATTTTGCTCTATTTTCATATTTCTTTTTCATTTAGAGACCTGAATTGTTACATTTGTATTAATTTCTCTTGACAGGGCACTATGAAAATTCTTTCATTTAATAAAAAACAATCTAGCATTCTTTAAAACATTCTAAGGTCTTGTGTTGATTAGTAAAAGGATATATGTGAAGAACTGTGATGAGAGCAGACAGCATGAGATTCCTGTTTTCATCAGTTCTCTGTTCCCCTAAAGCTCTACAGCGGTAATGCAGAGGTGGGCCCAGGCATACACTGTGCATGCAATGGGTTTACTTCACAGTTGAGAAACCCTGAGGATCACTAGTGTAGATTGTCCTCAACCTGCTGCCAGGATTCCTGTTGATAGTAGCCTTAATTAAATGTTATTTCAGACAAAATAATTATACTTGGTACCAAACTCTGTCAGATTAATTAGAGTGGCCAATAAAATGTACTCATGAGAAAATTCACCAGATGTTAATATTGTGTAGAAACAGGAGGTGGGGGGCGCCTGGGTGACTCAGTCGTTAAGCGTCTGCGTTCAGCTCAGGTCATGATCCCAGGGTCCTGGGATTGAGCCCCACATCGGGCTCCCTGCTCCATGGAAAGCCTGCTTCTCCCTCTCCCACTCCCCCTACTTGTGTTCCCTCTCTCGCTGTCTCTCTCTCTGTCAAATAAATAAAATCTTAAAAAAGAAAAAAAGAAAATAAACAGGAGGTGGATATTGTTGGTAGACAATTCTCCATGGGTCTCTTACATTTCTGCATATCTTGTTAACAGAGGCTTTTGCTATGGACTATCTTTTCAAGGATGTTTGAATAGTAAAATACCTTGGAAGATATTGGTGATGTTTTCCTATGGAGCAGAGTTTGCTGCCTAGGATGATAAAAATAATAACTCTCTCTGGGGCAAAGTTTGGCAGATTTGCTTGCAGCCCAGTTAAAAGAATGGGATTTCCTAAACTCAGGATTTCTTAGCTGTGACCCAAACCCATTGTGTGCACAAAATCCACATAGGTCTCTTACTGTGTAATTCCTTTGGGATTTGAAGGTTAAGGAAAACCAACCTGAATTTGCAGCTTTTGCTGATTACTGTACTGTGAGTAAAAAAGTTCTGTGTCTCTGACCTGGAAGTCTTGTATCTTGAGCCAGCATCCATGCAACTGTGGCAGGCTAACCTTTTAGCTTAAAATCCAGTTTAAAATCTAGGACTCTTTTACAGTTCTTAAGAACAGAAATACTGATTAACTTTAAATTTTGCCAAAAATGTAAGGGTATAAGGATGGCCACTTACATTTATTCCAAGCTACTAGAAAGGAAGAAAAGGATTAAGGAAAATTCAACAGAAGTAAGAAACAGGAAAATAAAAGCATACAAAACAAGTTGAAAAAATAAACCGAAACATATCAGGTTTAACAATAAATGAAAAGTAAATGAATTTGCCTCTTAAAAGATAGTGAATTTCACATGAGTTTCAGTGTTTTCAAAATTCTAGCTATATGTTATTTACAAGACATGACGTAAAAAATACAGTGTGAATAAAGATTGAAGATAAAAATCAGAAAAGATATACCAGGCAGATAATAAATCAAACTTCTGTGGTTATATTAATGACTATGAGACAAAATAGAATTTAACATGAAAAGGATTGGGGTACCTGGGTGGCTCAGTCGGTTAAGCATCCAACTCTTGATTTCAGCTCAGGTCTTGATCTCGGGGTCATGAATTTAAGCACTGCATTGGGCTCCATGCTGGGCATGGAGCCTACTTTAAAAAATAAATAAATAGGGGCGCCTGGGTGGCACAGCGGTTGGGCGTCTGCCTTCGGCTCAGGGCGTGGTCCTGGCGTTGTGGGATTGAGACCCACATCAGGCTCCTCCGCTGTGAGCCTGCTTCTTCCTCTCCCACTCCCCCTGCTTGTGTTCCCTCTCTCGCTGGCTGTCTCTATCTCTGTCGAATAAATAAATAAAATCTTTTTAAAAAAATAAAAATAAATAAATAAATAAATAAATAAATAAATAAAAAAAAATAAAGTGAAAAGGATTAATAGAGTTAAAGAAGGATATTACTTAATAATAAAAGAAATACTTTATCAATAATATACAGCAGTAATCAACCCATATATATCTATCAACCTAATCTCAAACATATAAAAAAATAATTCACAAAATTTCAGGAAGAAATCTAAATCAGAGTGGAAAATTTCAACAAATTTTCCCAACAAGTGAATAGAAAATATAGAAAAAAATTATTGAGGATAGAGAAAAGTGTGAACCACCAAATTGTATAAGAGTTATCTAATAGATATATAGCAATTTAAAAAAAAGCCCAACCAATAGAATATATATTTTTCTCAAAACTATAATAAACATTTATTACAACTAAGTCAAATGCCATAAAATTTTAAAAAAGAGTGTGATACCATGTAACCACTATTTTCTGTCCATAATGCAATGCAATTAGAAGTCCATGATAAAATGTTGCCAAAACCTCACATTTGAAATTACTTACAGGTCAAAGAATAAATTATAATAACAATAATGAAGTAACTAGAGCTCTATGTCAGTGAACGCACTGAATAGGAAAACCTGTGGGACAAGGCTAAACCAGTACTCAGCAGTATATTTAGAAATTTAAATGTATATAAGTTTTTAAAAAGACTGGAAATTAGTGAACTCAGAATTTAGAAAAGGGTCAATGCAACTTCAAATAAAGTAGAAAAACCTGATAAATAATTCATTAAGTTATGTATTGATATATTTCCTATTGCAAATAAGAACAATAGATACAATGTATCTTTTGAAATCCAGAGGGATATATCTGGGTTCAAAGATAATATAAACATTATCCTGGACATCCAGTTTTCCTGGACTAGAAACTGAACAGAAACATAAAGGAATAAACAGAGCTGAGCACAAAGGCTGAATGCAAAGCTCTAAACCTAGAAATGGGCCATGGTTTCTGGGTTCTCAGCTTCCAAAGAGAAAATAAAGTACTTCCAAGGATTCAGGAGATTAGATCCAGATTCAATGCTGTAATCCATGAGGTGGTGTTCAACATCCTTGGACTGAGTTGAATAGTGTCCCTCAAAATTTCACATCTACCCATAATTCCAGCATATGATTTTATGTGGAAATAAGTCTTTGAACTAGTGAAATTAAGAGGAGGTCATACTGGGTTTGAGTGGGCCCTAAATCCAATCATCAGTGTCCTTATAAGAAGAGGAAAGGAGGCCCAGGGACACAGATACACAGGAAGAATACCACGTGGAGACAGAGGTAGAGATTGCACTGTTGCATCTACAAACAAAGGCATGCTGAGGATTGCTGGCAATTACCAGCCACTAGGAAGAATCAAGGAAGGATTCTTTCCTGGAGCCTACAGAGGTAGCCTGGCCCTGACAACACCTTGACTTCAGATGTCAAGCCTTCAGAATTGGGAAAGAATAACTTTATTTTGTTTTAAGCCATCAAGTTTGTGGTGCTTTGTTATGGCAACCCTAGGAAAGTAATACAAACCTCTTTGTAAAAGAGATTTTGGAAGAATAAATACAGAGAAAGAAAACCAGAAAGTCAGCAACAACAACAAAATACTCAAAATTGTTTAGTTTTGCAAGCTAAAACTTAAAAACACATGAACAAATCTAATGGTAAAAAAAAAAATATAAGCACATAAGTTACCAATTGAAACATGACTTCATTCCAATTAAATTTAATATAATTTAGGAGTCTGACAAAGACTTGAAAATAAGTGTGCTTAACCAGCACAATAGGTTTAAAAAGGTAAATAAATGGCATAATGTCCATTAAAAAATGAATAAGAAATTATAAGAAAAATCAAGCAGAAATAAGGATATCAAATGGGGTTCCTGGGTGGCTCAGTCGTTAAGTGTCTGCCTTCAGCTCAGGGCATGATCCTGACATTCTGGGATTGAACCCGACATCAGGCTCCTCCGCTGGGAGCCTGCTTCTTTCTTTCCCACTCCTCCTGCTTGTGTTCCCTCTCTCGCTGGATCTCTCTCTCTCTCTCAAATAAATAAAAATCTTTAAAAAAAAGAAATAAGGATATCAAAAAGAACTCTTGGAAATTTTAGAGATTAAATGTATAGCATTGAGATAATAAAATGAATCCTAAATATGTAATAAATTTCAAGTCAATATAGTTAAAATGAGAACTGGTGAACTGGAAGAGAGTACGGAAGAATTTATCTAGAATGTAAATCAATAATCTGAACTGATTCAACAAAAATGAATGCCTAAATAATACTAAAACCAATTAACAATTAAAGCATACACCTCAAAAAATTCTAGAAAGAGAATGGAGGACGTGTCAGATATAAATGAAAGAATTAATGGCTTAGAATTTCCTAGAATTTGAGATATGAATTTTTGTATCAAAGGTGAACTTTAAATGCCTAGTAGAATATATATAAATGGACATATCAGAGTAAAATTACAAACATTCAAAGTAAAAAGGAAAACATGTTACAAAATAAATAGGTGGCTTACAAAGAAATAACAATTATACCAATAGCAGATGGGTACCAGCAACTATAGAGCCTAATATCCCTGATCCTTATTGCTTTGGGTTTGAGTTAAAAACACAAACCACATAGCAACAGAAGACAGTGTAGATAATGAAGAATGTTGGTAGTGAATAAAAACTAATGAGGAAAACTTTTGGACAATATCTACTAAGTGTGTACTCTACAACCCTGAGACATATTTTAAAGAAACTTTTGCTCACATACACAAGGATACATATAAAAGGATGTCTATTGCATTATTGTTGGTATTAGAAAAAAGTTAAATAATACAAGTATCCAATAGGGAACTGGATTAATAAATTGTGGCATGTTCACACATTGAAATGTGGTACAATAACTAAAAGTAAATAAAGTAGAACTGTGTGTATGAGCATAGTTTTAAAATGAGGGGCTAACAGAAGTTTCAGAATAAAATATATAGTATTATGCCAATTATTTAAAATGTAAAAACATATAAAGTAAAAAGTTTGTATGTATATATTCATGATATATATATACATACACACATTATAAAACCATAAAAATAAACTAGAAACAAAATCCATAACATTCAACATAGTCTTACATCTAGGAAGGGCTAAAAGAGAATATCATAGGGGCACACATGGGATTTCAATGTATTAGTATTTTATTTTGAATTGGTCTGAAATAAAATGGTAAAATTTAATCATTTTGAAAACCTGGGTGGTAAGTACAAACATATTAGTTACCTTATTTTTTCTGTATTCTTCAAGTGTATCATAATAACATTTAGTGTATTCTTTACTGTATTCTTCAAGTGTATCATAATAACATTTAGAAGTAAAAAGATGAAATAAAAAGATGACACAATTATTATTACACCAGCATAGAGGTAACCAAAAGATAAAACACTGTTTTTTTAAAAGAATAAAATATAATAATAATAACAGTAATCAGGAAAGGCAAAGAGAAAGGAGGCACAAATAAATACTATGAAGAATAAAAAAGGAAATATAAGTACAAATACTTAGGGATTTAGATACAGCAATTTGGAAACATTAAATAGGGAGTTTTCTAGATGAGTATATATTACCAAATTTTACTATAAATACATAGAAAACACGAATATTTTCATAGTTATTTAAAAATGTGAATCAGTCAAAGACTCCCATTCTTCAAAGCACCAAGTCCAGATTCTTTTAAGACAAGTTTTACAAACCTTCAGTGAACTGATGATTTCTGTATAATACAAGTCATTCTGAGAAATGGAAAAAAAGGGAAAATTTCCCAACTCGTTATAGTACAATCTTAATATTCACATTTGACAAGTTCAGTAGGAGGAAAAAAGTGCAGGCTGATTCTACTTATAAATATGCATGCAAAAATTCTAAATAAAAATGAACAAATCAAATCTAATGTATAAAACACTCACTAATAGAGTTTATATTAGGCATGCAAGGATGGTTCAATACGAGAACTATCTATTAATCTAATATACCCTATTAACACAGTGAAGGGGGTAAGATCTTGGATATTCTGCTAATTATGCAGAAAAATAATTTGGTGATACTTTACATATTCATAATTAAAACTTTGAGCAAACTCAGAATAGAAGAGGAATTTTCTTCACTTGGTTAGGGTCATCAAAAAAACCCCACAGAGTAGAAATCACAATTGATTGTGATTTCTTTGGATGCATTCTTTTTTTTTAATTTTTTTATTTTATTAGTCACCATACAGTACATCCCCGGTTTTTGATGTAAAGTTCGATGACTCATTAGTTGCGTATAACACCCAGTGCACCATGCAATATGTGCCCTCCCCACCACCCATCACCAGCCTATCCCATTCCCCACCCCCCCTGAAGCCCTCAGTTTGTTTCTCATAGAGACTTCTCATGCTTCATTCCCCCTTCGATTACCCCCCCTTTCTTTATCCCTTTCTTCTCCTACCGATCTTCCTAGTTCTTATATTCCATAGATGAAAGAAACCATATAATTGTCTTTCTCTGCTTGACTTATTTCACTTAGCATTATCTCCTCCAGTGCCGTCCATGTTGCAGCAAATGTTGATAAATCATTCTTTCTGATAGCTGAGTAATATTCC
This sequence comes from Ursus maritimus, assembly GCF_017311325.1. Taxonomy (NCBI): domain Eukaryota; kingdom Metazoa; phylum Chordata; class Mammalia; order Carnivora; family Ursidae; genus Ursus; species Ursus maritimus. Next base: position 19,330,735 of record NW_024425119.1, on the reverse strand, counting down.
ATTGTATATATGGACCACAACTTCTTAATCCAGTCATCTGTTGAAGGGCATCTCGGCTCCTTCCACAATTAAGCTATTGTGGACAATGACACTATGAACATTCGGGTGCATATGGCCCTTCTCTTCACTACGTCTGTATCTTTGGGGTAAATACACAGTAGTGCAATGGCCGGGTCATAGGGTAGCTCAATTTTTAACTTTTTAAGGGACCTCCACACTGTTTTCCAGAGTGACTGTACCAAATTGCATTCCCACCAGCAATGTAGGAGGGTTCCCCTTTCTCCACATCCTCTCCAACAATTGTTGTTTCTTGCCTTGTCAATTTTTGCCATTCTAACTGGCGTAAGGCGGTATCTTAGTGTAGTTTTGATTTGAATTTCCCTGACAGCTAATGATTTTGAACATTTTTTCATGTGTCTGTTAGCCATTTGTATGTCTTCATTAAAAAAGTGTCTGTTCATATCTTCTGCCCATTTTATGATTTATTTGTTTCTCGTGTATTGAGTTTGAGAAGTTCTTTGTAGATCTTGGATACCAGTCTTTTATCTGTAGTATCATTTGCAAATATATTCTCCCATTCTGTGGGCTGTCTCTTAGTTTTTTTGACTGTTTCCTTGGCTGTGCAGAAGTTTTCTATCTTGATGAAGTCCCACAAGTGTTTTAATTAGGAAAGGATGCTGTATTTTGTCAAATGCTTTTTCTGCATCTATTGAGAGAATCATATGATTTTTGGCTTTTTCTTGTTGATAAAATCTATGACACTGATAGATTTGCTAATGTTGAACCACC
>NW_024425119.1:19226859-19329789 GCF_017311325.1 Ursus maritimus | reverse complement strand
TTTAATCACTGTTTCAATCTCTTCATAAATTGGCCTGTTTAAAAAATCAATTTCTTCCTGTTTCAGTCTTGGTAGTTTATAGGTTTCCAGGAACTCCTCCATCTTCTTCCAGATTGCTTAATTTATTGGCATAAAGCGGTTGATAAAAGTTTCTAATAATCCTTCCAATTTCATTGGTGTTGGTTGTGACCTCTCCCTTTTCATTCATAATTTTATTAATTTTGGTCCTTTCTCTATTCTTTTGGATAAGTCTTGCCAGTGGTTTGTCAATTTTATTTATTCTTTCAAAGAACCAGCTTCTAGTTCTGTTGATCTGCTCTACTGTGCTCCTGGTTTCTAATTCATTGATCTCTGCTCTAATCTTGATCAGCTGCTTCCTAGTGCATGGATTAGGCCTGTTCCTCTGTTGCTGTTCCAGCTTCTTGAGGTGGGAATATAAAAACTGCATTTTAGATTTTTCTATTTTTTTGACTGAGGCTTGGAGGGCTATGTATTTTCCCCTTAGGACTGCCTTTGCAGTGTCCCATAGCTTTTGGACCATTGTGTTTTCATTCTTGTTGGTCTCCATAAATTGTTTAAATTGATTTTTGATTTCCTGGTTTATCAAATCATTGTTGAGCAGGATGGTTCTTAGTCTCCAAGTGTTTGAGTGTCTTCCAAATTTTTCCTTGTGGTTGAGTTCCAGTTTCAAAGCATTGTGGTCTGAGAATATTCAGGGAATAAGTTCAGTCTTTTGGTATTGGTTGAGACCTGTTTTGTGACCCATAACATGGTCTATTCTTGAGAATGTTCCATGGGCGTTAGAATAGAATGAGTATTCTTTGGTTCTGGGGTGTAGTGTTCTATATATATCTATGAGGCCCAACTCATCAAGTATGGCATTCAAAGCTCTTGTTTCTTTGTAGATTTTCTGCTTAGGTGATCTGTCTATTGCTGATGGTGGAGTGTTGAGGTATCCTACTATTAACGTATTTTTATCTATATGTCTCTTTATTCTGGTTAAGAGTTGGCTTGTGTATCTTGCTTCTCCCCTGTTGGGGGCATATATATTTATAATTGTCATATCCACTTGTTGGATACATCCTTCAAGAATAATATAGTGCCCTTCTGTGTCTCTAACTATAGTCTTTAGTTTAAAATCCAATCTGATTGATATGAGAATTGCTACCCCAGCTTTCTTTTGAGGTCCATTGGCGTGAAAGATGGTATTCCATCCCTTTACTTTTAGTCTGGATGTATCTTTAGGTTCAAAATGAGTCTCTTGTAGACAGCAAATGGATCGGTCATGTCTTTTTATCCAATCTGCAACTGTGTGGCATTTATTGGAGCATTTAGGACATTTACTTTGAGACTGATTATTGAGAGATATGATTTTAATGATGCTATGTTGCCTGTAAAGTCTTTGTTTCTATAGATTGTGACTTTCTGTTCTGTATCACTCTTGGGGCCTTTTTACCTTTATAGAACCTCCCTTAATATCTCCTGTAGGGCTGGTTTTGTGGTTATGAAATTGGTCAATGACTGGTGATTCTGGAAGGTCTTTATTTCTCCATCAATTCTGAATAAGAGCCTTGCTGGATAAAGGATCCTTGGCTGCATGTTTTTCTCTGAAAGAGCTGTAAAAATGCCCCCCCCCAACCCTTTCTCTCATTTCCAGGTCTGTTTAGACAGGTCTGACATAATTCTGATACCTTTGCCTTGGTATGATATTTGCGAATTGCACTATGACGTGACGTGGTGTAGGTTTGTCGTGGTCGAGCTTGGGAGGGGTCCTCTCTGCCTCTTGGACATGAATGCTAGTTTCCTTTGCTAGATTAGGGAAGTTTTCAGCTACAATTTGTTCAAATATCTCTTCTAGACCTCTGTTTTTCTCCACCCCCTCAGGGATGCCGATGATTCTGACATTGCAACGTTTCATTGAGTCAGTAATCTCCCGTAACCTACATTCTTGAGATTGGATTTTTTTGAGCCAATTTTCTATTTTAGCTTTCTCTTCTACTAACCCATCCACCAATTCACCGATACGTTCTTCTGCCTCGTTCACCCTGGCCGTCAGAGCACCTAGTTTTGACTGCTTTGATTCATAGCATTTTTAATTTCTGCCAGATTCGCTCTCATTTCCGCCCTTAGAGATTCTATATTCTCATTAACATTTTCATTAATACTTTTTTCAAGTCTACACATCATCTTGACCATTGTTACTCTGAAGTCCATTTCTGATAATTTGGTTATATCCATATCCATTAGTTCTGTGGCAGAGGCCACAGACTCATTGTCTTTTCTTTGCTGGGGGGGATTTCTCCTTCTCGTCATTCTGATGAGGAGAGGTTGCGGGGTTGTCCAGAGCCCAAATTATTGACCGGGACCCAGGCCGTGTGCCCTTGTTTTATAGGGACCTTACGCATGTGGCTTCTTGATTTTTCAGCCTGCCTTCTGGGGGAGGGGCCTGCCATGCCGATACTCAGGCAACCCTGTTTGGGTAGAGTCTCTATGTCCTCTGCGAGGGGGTATGGGGATGGGCACACTCTGAGCCGGTATTTCCAGGCTTTTGTTCTTTGGCAGCTTTCCCTGGTGGTTTGCTGTGCCTCTTCTGAAAGTCAGAGCAGCAGTAGCCGAATCTCAGCCTCTGTCTCAGAACAGAGGGATCACAGACCGCTCTCCACTGGGGTCCTCTGGCCACTTTAACTCTGTTTCTGTTGGTGCTGCTCAACCCTGCAGCGTCCCGGGATGTGCGCCCCACACCCGGCAACCCAGCCCTCACTTCCAGGGCCCGCGCATCTCTGTCCTTTGTGCTTCTAACTAACACCGCTGGCCACCAGCCGCCCCCGCACACTCCGGCTCCGTTTCAGTCTGGTCCCGTGCAGGTGGCTACCGCTTCCCGGCACCCGAACGCAGCAGCTCCCTCCCCCTTCTGTTTATCTTCCAATATCGGTGCGAGGTTTCACGGCTCCCCGCTTCGTACCTCAATACTCAGCGCTGGAGATGTTCATTGGTAGAGATGCAGATGTATCTTCCTGCGGCTCAGGCTGATTCCGTGGGTGTTCAGGATGGTCTGGTACCTATCCAGCTCCACTCAGGGGACCGGCTGAAAAAAGGGACCCCTACTCCTCCGCCATCTTAACTCCACCTGGATGCATTCTTAATTAGATACTGGAATAAAACTGCTATCACTGTCAGTATTACATTTAAATTAGAGGCTCAATTTTATGTAAAAAGATTTTTAAAACCCAAAAGATTGGACAAAGAAGAAAATAAGTGTGAATTTTCTGGATGAAAAATTCCAAAAAACATTTAACAAACGTTAGAATTAATGAGTTCAGGGGCGCCTGGGTGGCACAGCAGTTAAGTGTCTGCCTTCAGCTCAGGGCATGATCCCGTGTTATGGGATCGAGCCCCACATCAGGCTCCTCTGCTATGAGCCTGCTTCTTCCTCTCCCACTCCCCCTGCTTGTGTTCCCTCTCTCGCTGGCTGTCTCTACCTCTGTCAAATAAATAAATAAAATCTTAAAAAAAAAAAAGAATTTATGAGTTCAGAAAAGTTGCTTATATAAAATTGACATGCAAAACGATTAGCCGTTGTTGTCCTCATGGGAATGAAATATTAATAATTAATGCAAAACTAGCTTGTACTCACCACACTATGTAAGATTTAATGTGTTTTAACATTTTTTTTTGATAGATACATCTACCTTGGCTTGCCAGCAGCTCTAAGAGGAACAAGCTATATTCCAGCCTTTTTAATCCTAATTATTTTGAAGAAACGTCTTCTACCTGGTGAAAATGCCTCTTCAGGAACTGTGCTTATAGAGGCAAAGGTTACAGGGAAGGAAAATGAGTGCAAAGATATGCACAAAAATTCCAAAATTTTAAATGATGATGAATTGAAAACTAAACTGTAATGCCCTATTGTATCATGCTTCCCAGAGTTGGAGAATACACTACCACTTAATTGTTTTTAAAATCAATAGGGATACAGAGGGTAACTTTTTATCTTTATGAACCTCAAATTTTTGTGTCTTTTGTTGTTATTGTTTTTACTCAAGATAAAAAAATGTTCAATGATGGTATTTCTGAGGCATCCATGACACTTGGGATTTTCCTCAGAGGGACATTTATAATAACCTTCAAAACAGGATATTAGAGCCAGCTTTAATTTTTTGTGTGAAAATAGCAATTTCTCTTTCAAGTCATGTGAAAGGAGGGTATATTCCCACATCTCCTTTTCCAAATGATTCTAAAAATTTCCTATTGTAAAAATCTATTTAATTTCATTGAATTTCTGCTTTGATATTGGGGTTATTTAGAGACTGATACTCTTATCCTGCTTATGTGAATATTTATTTTATCAAATGTATCACTTTTATGTGAAAGAAGCCCACACCTTCTAATTCTAGGAATTGTTCTTTAACTTTTCTTATTCCTTTCAGACATGATTGTTCTAAAATAGATTCCTCATTAATATGCCATCACTTGCTCTCAATTTGTTCCCAGCTTTATTATTCAAGTCATATATTTGCTCATTTTTTTCAGAATACTGAAAAAATGAGTCAGGTTATTAAAAATCATGAAGCAAAGATTGTTGGATTTTTTTTTTTAACAATTCAAACCTGACTAAACTTTGAAAAACAAGTGTCTCAGTCAAAGGATGAAAGGATGATATTAGAAAAACCCTGTAGTGTCAGATATTTTCAAAGGAACATTTTCCCAAATTTAGGAGACCTATCCATGTGGTCCAAAGTTAGAACACAAATACTAATTTTCCATAATTCATCTCAGAGAATGATGCTTTAAAAAAGTAGCTTCTGTTATGAAACTGGGTTAATAAAATTCAAGATACACATTAAAACTAAATCTACTCATATTATTATTTTTTCATTTATGGATACAATAAAAGGATGAAAGAATTTTAGAAGACAAGAGGCCCTATTGATGATATAGAGTTTCTGGTTCAAGGGAGTAGAATGAGGAACCATATTTATCTAATTCTTATTTTCTCTCCTTATTCTCCATCCCACTTAAATAATAGTCAATACATAAATCATTATATAAACCCATCATGGGATGAGATTACAGGAAGGGAGGGTGGGAGTAGCGGGAATCAATATACTATGGTTATATATGTGTAATATAGAGGGAATGTAAATTCCTCCAGGGATAGAAGAGTGGAAGAAGGTATAATCTAGAATGTGATCACAAGGAGCCTGGGATGTAGGTAGGAGCCCCTGAGTTGCAAATTCAAATACAATAAAAAAAATTGGTAGCTTCACAGAAAATAGACCAGTTAATTGAAAGACTGCCTAAAGATATTTTGAAGACTAATATGATTTCCTGAATGATTAGATGTGTCATATGAGAAGAAAGCAGCTGAGAGGAGAAAGACTGGGTAGGTCAGTCTATAAGAGTTAAGTTTTGGACTGTGGAGTTTGAGATTTCATTTCTGGTTATATTAAAAATAACCATGATTTAAGACAGGAGTATTGTTGAAACATGAGAGAAGAGTTTATCATTAGAAATGAGGAATGTAACTCAGGGTAGGTATGATTGCAGCAGTGAGGTATAATTGTGTGTTTATAGTTGAGTGTTAGAGTCTGATGACAACAAACTGGGAGTTTGTGAGCAGGAAGTGGGAAGAATCACCTGGAAGCTAAAAGGAGGAACAAGGACTTACCTTATCTCCAGAGACTTGTGAGAAAAAGGAAACAGCACCACATAAGAAGCTTTTGGGGGGAGGAGAGGAAGATGGTGACTCAACTTATACCATGAACACAGCTAGATAACTATCAAATTATCCTAAATACTCCAGAAATTGGCCTGAAGACAAACAACAAATTCCACAACTAAAGGGAGAGAAGAGGCCACATCAAAGAAGGTGGGAAGTGCAGAGATGGGGTTTAGAGGAGAAACAGATACAGGGTGCTGCAGAGGGATAAGGAGACCCAGCCCTCTACACTCTGGCAGGACTGCCCTTCTCAGTCAAGTTTGCCTCAGTCTCAGGGCCGCAGGCCCCTCCTCTCAGAAGATAAGCACAAACCCCTGCCCACACCACATCTCCCAAGCAGAGAGTTCTGCAGAGCCCCAGTTCTAGTGGAGTTAGTGTCAAGTCTCATTTCACAGGAGACTAGAGCACACCTCGTTAAAACTTGCCACATTCTGGCCAGGGACCAAAAAGTGCCCACAACAGGCAAGGAGAGCCTCTTCAAACAACTGGCCTGAAGGATAGAGCAGCCAAAACACAAGAGCAGAACATATCCAGCACATACCCGAGACACTCCCCAAAGCACCAGGCTCTGGGCACCTCATGACCTCTTCATTAGGCCATTACTTTCAGAAGCAGGAGACATAACTAACTGGCTTTTCAAATGCAGAGAAGGCAGAGACTTAGACAAAATGCAAAGATGAAGGAATTTATCCTTAATGAAGGAACAAGATAAGGCCATGGTCAGAGATCTAAGTGAAACAAATATAAGTAACATGCCTGATGAAGAAGTCAAGAAATAATCGTAAGAATAATCACCTGGCTTGAGAAAAGAATAGTAGACATCAGTAAGACCCTTATAACAGAGATAAAAGAGTTAAAAAAGAATCAATCAGGAATGAAGAATGCAATAAACAAGATTGGAAACAGGCTTAATGCAATGAACAGCAGGCTGGCAGAAACAGAGGAATGAATTAGTGACCTAGAAGACAAAATAGTGGATAATATGAGGCTGAACAAAAGAGAAAAAGGAGAGTTATGGAACAGGAGAATACACTTAAGGAACTCAGGGACTCCATTGACATAATAACATCTATATTACAGGAGTCCCAGAAGAAGAGAGAGAGAAGGGGGCAGAAAATTTATTTGAGGAAATAATAGCTGAAAACTTCCCTAATCTGGGGAAGGAAACAGACATCCAGTTCCAGGAGGCACAGAGAATTCCCATCAAAATGAACAAAAGCAGGCCAACACCAAGATGTATTGTAACTAAATTTGCAAAATATAGTGATAAATAAACAACCTTAGGGGCACCTGGGTGGCTCAGTTGGTTAAGCGGTTGCTTTCAACTCAGGTCATTATCCCAGGGTCCTGGAATAGAGACCTGCAATGGGCTCCTTGCTCAGTGGGGAGCCTGCTTCTCTCACTCCCTCTCCCTCTGCCTTTCATTCCCCCTGCTTGTGCTCTCTCTTGTGTCAAATAAATAAAAAAATATTTTTTAAAAAGAGAAAGAAAAAAATCCAGTCCTAATTGAGGGAAGAATAGAAGCAAACAAATGTAAGAATATGTCCTTTACTGCTAACTACAGATATATTGGCAGAAGATTGTTAACTGGTAATCTCTTTCCAATGAAAAGAAAAGAAAGGAAAAAAAAAGAAAAAAATGAAAAGAAAAAGCTTTCTGAGAATATAATATGTGCTTCTTTTTTCTTTCTTTCCTGAACTATGGCTATTAGACCTTGAGAAGCAGCAGCCTTCTTGCAACCAAGAGGCAACAGGCATAGGAAATGACAACATTTGAGGAAGGTGGAGCAGAAAGACAGCTAGAGCCTGGCTACCTGGTATAGTGTTGAACACCTGCATAAGCAGGGTTAGGGCTAAGTTTTATGGAGTATTAAGCTTCTAAAACGTGAGAGGAGAGTTTATATAAGAAAAATAAAAATTGTGAGTACAAAATGAGGTTAAAAGGGGATATTTAGAATGAGAAAAAACTTACAACAAATTTGATGTAATATGCCTCAGGGCACAATCATGATTTAAAAAAAACGTACTGTGAACATTACAGTTAAATAAGAAATATTAAAAGCTTTCCTGCTGAGGTTGGGAGAAGATAATGCCTGTTATCATCATTTCTATTTAACATTATACCCAATGTCGAGGAAACAAGAGGGAAAAAAATAATCAAAATTTGTAAGGATAAGAAAAGGAAAAATAAAATCATTCGTGACAAGTTGTGTAAGCAGAAAATCCAAAAGTTCCTACAGATAAACTGTCCAAATTAATAAGTGATTTTAACAAATCTCTGGATTCACAAAATCAAGTGCAGCTTTTCATATATCAACTGCAGTTAGGAAATGATATTAGTAAAGCATACTATGCTGTAGAGTATCCAAAAAAACCCACATAGTGAAATCCTAGGAATAAGTCTCACAGCAAATATCCAAGACCTCTACCTTCAAAACTACAGAAGAGTATCCAGAGAAATTAAGACTTATATCATGCTTATTGGTTAAAAGCTTTAATATTGTAAAGATGTCAGTTCTTCTGAAATTTATCTACAGATTCAGCGAAATCTCAAAAAAAATCCCAGCACTCTTTGAAACGAGGACATTGTCAAGATTTTTTGACCTTTATGTGGAAATAGAAAGGGCCAATGCAATCTTGAAGAAGGAAGATGGAGAAGCCCACTACCAGATATTAAAATCTATAAAACTAAAGGAAGGCAATATGGCATTAGCCACAAATCTCCCATCCCAGATGCCACCCACTCTTCCTGGTGCCTCTCTCTCTCCCTTGCAGATGCTTTCTTCATTCAGAATCCAACACTAAGTACTGTATTGCTCTCCTACCTGGAAACCGTTCTGAAGTTCCAACACTTCACATCAGACCTCTGTCTTTCTTCCTCCCACAGAGATGTCTTCCTCTTCCTGTTCAGGGTCTGATGCCTATGCCAGAATGCCCCCATGTGTTATTGCCCTCTGTATCCCTGTGATGGTTAATGTTTTAGGTCAACTTGGCTAGGCCACATTAGCCACATATTTATTTGGCCAGACATTATTGTAGATGTTTCTGTGAAAGTATTTTTTAGATGAGATTAACATCTAAACCAGTAGACTTTGAGTAAAGTAGATTTTCTCCCATAGTGTTGGGTGAGCCTCAACCTACCAGCTGAAGGCTTTAATAGAAAAAGACTCACCTCTTTTAGTTTAGACTAAACTCTTAACCAGTTTTTAGAAGAGGAAATTCTGCCAGAAGACTGTCTCTGGACTCAAACTGTAGAATAAACTCTTTCCTGGGTTTCAAAATTGCTTGCCTAATGTCTATGTATATTCTATTGATTTTGTTCCTCTGGAGAACCCTGACCAACAATCCTTCCTTGGATTCTGGCACCCATGCTGATCTATTCCTCCTATGCACACTCTCCTAATACTGCTTCAACTCTTAGGCTTTCACATGCTACTCAGTTCCCTGTAGTTCCCCTCAATAGCTAAACTTTTCCCCCATCTACTTGAATATCTACTTGCTTGGCCCCATCTAATGGCTCAGGATTCAATTATTCGGTTAGAAAAAAAGACAAGACTAAGGGAAGAAAAGAAAAGAAAAGGGAAGGGAAAAGGGGGAAAACACAATTGAAAATTTGATAAATTTTGGAAAGTGAATAATATATTGGAATAACGTATATACATCTAGAGAGTAGATGCATATTGCCAATTATATTTTCACACTAAGTTTACATATGTCTAGGGTTAAATTAATAAATGCTATTACAGAACATTGTGGCCTTGAAACTTAAATTGATTTCATATTATCCCCTGCTCTAGATAGACACAAAGAGTTTATTTTATTAACTAAATATTTAAAATATTTTCCAGTTTGTTCAACCATATAGCAAATACAGGAAATCCTGGAAGTGATTTTAAAATTTATGATTTGTGTATCTAATTTTTAAATTTATTATTCAAGAGATTTGTGGCTCCAACAAACAACTGTCTGAGTAGATTGTTTTTATGTTTTTAAACAATGTGTTTACTTCTACTTTTTCTCAATGTTACAGCCTGGCTAATATATGTATATACACAACTCATATAAGACACAAATTATAGAAATGGCCCAAGTAGTGCCCAGAGCTCTGTTAGAAACAGTGCTATTGAAGTAAAGCCTGGTGGCTGATAAAAGCTAAGTATGAAATCTTTTTGCAATTGGCCCTAAGAAAAATTTAAACAAATGTTACTTCAAAACAAAATAAAAGAAAATCACAAGACTCTTTTAGCACTGAGATGTGTATAATTCCTGTTGAAATCAACTTCCAAATAAAATTATAATTTAATTGATCCCAATGACATGTCAAACTTGGTAAATTCAAAATTCTTTCACCAATATCATTTTTGATAAGTAAATGACAGTGACATAATTTACTTGACAAGTAGGAAAGGATGGCAGTGGGGTGGGGGAGAAGGAGAGAGAGAAAGAGATACATTCTTCCTATCAATAAAGATATACCTCATGTTCTAAATTCCTTAGAATAGGCTAATATGTGGGAAAGATACTTAGGTGGCTTTCACATGAATGGAAAAACCTCATTGTTTTCATAATTCTGTATGTTTAAGGCATGGGGAAAAAAATCACCTGCAAGCCTAGTGTAGTATACACCTAATAACTTCTAACAAGTTCACCACATTGGATATGTTTGTGTGGTCTTTCAAAATATCCGATGTATTTGCAAGATTATACCTTTTCTTACGCCTTCATCCTTAATAGCACTATTTGTTATTTTCTTTATCAATTATTTAGAGACCTCATATTAGTGGATAGATCATATTAAGAATATGGGAGATATTGCTAGGACAACATCACTAGAACTCTTTATGCATAGGTGCTAGGGATAAATATTTGAGTTAATAAAACCAGACCCTTTTTTTTTATTAAAAAATTCCAGTCTTTAAAAGAAAAAAAAATAACAGAAGAAAGAAGGAACTCAATAGAAACAAAATAAAAGCCTTGTTGCCTGATGACTTGGGCTGGAATGAGTTACTTTTAGAAAAGATGTATCTCAGAATGGTAGAAGTGCTGAGATTTGTTTACCAAATAGATAAGTTACTAGTTATTAGAGAATCTTTTGACTAGAATCACATGAGGAAAAGGAAGAGAAATAAGAGAAATATTCTCAAATAATCCAAAGTGGTCTTGAAAATTCATAGTTAATTGAAACACATTATCTTTTATATCAAAGGAATAAGAGTGAGACTTCCAGTTTCATTTCAGGCATGCACAGAGCAAGAAAGGTATTGTACCCACAACCTTACAATTAGAAAATGCAAATTATAACTTTTCTCAAAGCCATCAATGAATCAATATTATTGGGCAAGCAACTAACTGGAAACCTAGAGAAGTAGAGGCTCCTTCAGGGAGAAACAGAATTTGAATATTTACTCACTTGGGGCAGAAGCTACTCAATGCCATATAAGTTAGTAAAGCAATGCAGCTAGAAATGTTTAATGAGTAGCTAAAGATCAAGTGTGGGTTGGCATGCAAAGCCCCTGAAGGCGGCAGACAGAAGGGGCTTTATACCTCTTGCAGGAGCCCTACTAGGGAGTCTCAGGGAAGATTAGAGAGAATCTTGAAAAGGCACCGTTGGTGCTGGCTAGGGGAGAAAACAGCAGCCACTGCCCAAATTCTACTCAGACCATACCCCCTTTGTCCCCGAAGTAACAACAGCCTTTCTCTCCAGTGGGGAAGGGCAACAAAAACTGTAGCTTAGGGGTACTGGTGGAAACTCCTGCAGGTGGGAAGGGAAGCAAGAAAGAAAAGGTTCACTCCTGTGGGAGCAGCAGATCAGCCCCAAAGCCCAGGTTCACAGAACCTGCCTCAGTCTCTCTCCTCTACACCCTCCCCATGGTAACAAGCATCTGGTAAAAGTAAGAGTGGAATATTTTAGTTGGGAGAGTGGCAAGAGACTGATTGTTTCTGGGTAACAGGGCAAAAGGAAGAACCGAATCCATATGGGGAGTAGAACTCTAAACACAAGGTTTCCCTAGAGGAATTTGAAGCTCTTTGTACATTGAGGGTAACTATAGCAACAACAAACTTCAAGTCCATCTCTACTCTTTATACAAACCCCACACTACAGTCCTAGAGGAAGGAAAGATGCACTCATTTACAAGTGTAGAAAATATTTACCTCAGTATTGACTATCCTATATTACATTTATGGCCTTTGACAAAAAATTAGGAGACACAAAGAAAACAAACAAAACACAGTCTGAATAGACAAATCAATCTCAGAATCAAGCTCAGATATTAAACAAATTATTAGACAAATGATTAGACAGGATTATTAAACAAATGAAGACATCTTTGGGGGGGCACCTGGGTGGCTCAGCCAGTTAAGCATCCAACTCTTTATTTTGGCTCAGGTCATGATCTCAGGGTCATGAGATCAAGCCCCACTTCTGTCTCTGTACTCTGGGGAGTCTGCTTGGAATTCACTCTCCCTTTTCCCTCTGCTCGTCCCCCTGCTCTCTCTCTTTCTCTCTCTCTGTCTCTCTCTCAAAAAAAAGACATTTTTCAAATGAATGTGACTCAAAGGAAAATTTTTACATAAGGTTTAAATGTATAGAACCATTATTAATATCAATCCTTCACAGAGACTGAAGATATTTTCGTGGTTATAATCTTGCTTTTCTGTGATGTTTTCTCTTATTTTCTGAATATCCTCATGTTCTTCATTTCCACTATCAAAAAACTGCTTCTTAAAAAAGATTGGAATTGCACTCACACACATACTGATAATACATAATCTCTTCCAATTTGAAAGGAGACCAAGTCTTAATTCAAAAGAATAAACTTCTAATTACAGAACTTGAGGCAACCTCAAGTTTAACAATGAAGATCGGTTTAAAGTAAAAGATCTATTGGTTAGTGGTCAAGAATGCTCCACAGTGTTGCCAAAAGTACACTGCCTGCATAATAATCTTCAAATTGGATTTTTTATAATTAATTCTCAAAAATTTTGTTTCGGTAAAATCTCCAGAAATACAAATGTTGAGATTGAAACAAGGAGATGAGGATGGTCCCTGTGAATGAGAGACATGGACATTTTTATTCCACAATAGTATTTATTATAGCATATATGTTTAAATGTTTATTTTTCTAGCATTTTTGTGGGCTTCCAAAGGACAAAGACTGTTTTATAAATGCTTTTATTTCCTGTATTTAGCACATAGATGGCAGTCAAAAGACTTTTTAACATTTTAAAAGATATTTTTTTCATTTTAAAATACTAAGGAAAATCTTCAAAACATCTAAAGACCTCACTCCCTATCCAATTACCTTAATGCAGTCTTTAAAATTTTTGCATGCATCTTGTTTTCAGTTATTTATAACATTCATATTTTTATGACTGGAATTTTTGGAGTTCACTTCATTCATTCATTCATTCAAAAATAATTGATAAGGCATCTGCTCTGTGTCAGCCACCAAGCTGAATGCAGGGAATAAAATAGGTAAAATGTGTTCAATACCTACCTTCCTAGAACTTATAACTGGTGGTGGAGACTGATTGTTAATAAATAATCACAAATAAGTATAAAATTACTATTTTGCTAAGTGCTATGTTGCTACAAATATAATTGGAGGATTTTTAAGCAGTGAAGAAGTCAGAGACATTGAAGGAATGGTGATTGAACCTAGATCTGAATGCTGAGCAGTTTATTCAGTGGAAAAAGTAGCATTTCAGGAGGAAGAAACATCATAGTCAAAGGTCCTCTGCCTGATAATGGATGGGAACATGAAGACATGGTGCAAATAAGGAGTCTTCAGTCTGTATACACAAGTTTTTCTTTATAGCAGGAAGGCATTCAGCAACTAAATCTTTAATGCTTCTTTTCTAAATCTGATTTCCTCCTCAAAAAAATATCAGATTTCCTAGGTTGGTGCTTTAGTTTGTCCTCTAAATCATCTACCTTTTTTCATAATTTTCTTCTTTATGTTTTTCCTCCACATTTTTAGATTTTCAAATGTAACTTCATTATCATTGATTTGGATTTTTTGGCCATTGTCTTCTTTTAACCTTATTCAATGTGTGTTTTAATTACACTCTTGTATTATTTTGCATCCTTGCAAACTTTATCTTATTTATATATCTGTTGAATACCCACTCCCCTCTGCTTCCCCTAGGATTTGTATTCCTGTTTAATAGATGCCACTGAATTAAGGATTAATAGTTGTTCTGGATTCTTGGATTCTGAAGTAGATCAAATAATCTAAGGCATATGCTTTAGTGTTCTTTTCCTTCACTGTACATATCACATTTATAAATATAAATTTATTCTTTTAACTTATATCGTTTTATAACATTTAATAATTTAATGTTCTTTTCCTTTAAAGTGAAGGTCCTCTATTTTCTTTACTGTATTTCATTTTGCCTGAAATATATTTGATACTCAATAATTGTTGAATAAATATTCAAGATGTTGCCTTTTTTTGCAATGTTTTAAAAAACAGCTCCATAATTTTGTCTATTTTTTGAGATAAGATCCCATCAGACTTGTAACATAGTAACCTAGCATGTTGGTGGTTTTTCCAAATCTCTGCTTGTGGAAGTAACGAATCTTTCCTCAGAGCTACAGCTTGAGAATACTTTAATACATATAACATCTAGGCTAATTGTCAGATTCTAGCAAGCATTCATATTTGGGGACTTTGCTATACTCAGGAATATCTTCTCCTATCTTATGGCTTGCTTTTCTGTATCTCTCTATCAGGGGCTCTATACGGATTTTTTTTTTTTTTTAAGGAGATGTCCAGGCTGCATGACAAATGTTTTGAATCAGGATCTCTGGGATGGTTGCATGATTGGCTTCTTTTAAAACAAAAAGTTTCACAAGTTATTCTAATGCCAGAAAGTGTCTTTTAGCCTACTGAGTATAGAAACTACAAGCTTTAGCATTCAGTATAAAGCTGTTGTCATCTAACAAATACAATATTCAAGTATTTGTTCTCATCCACTCTCCTCTTGTTCTATTTGTGGGGATGTGAAAGCTGTCTTTTGGTGCACCACACACACACACACACACACACACACACACACACACACAAATATGCAATTGAGAAACAGCTGGTAAATTATCTGGTACAGACTCCATGTTTTCCAGGGAGCAGACAAATAGAATGAAGACACATCTTTTAAATGGGCTTTGCTTTCTCAAGTTAATGTCAGTTTTCTTAATCCACTTCCATGGTCCTGAAAGAAACTTAACACATTCCATAATATGTTGTTTGACAATCATAGCTTACAAATTCTGAATTATCTCTATTTCTTCAGCAGTATTTTAATGGAAGGTTGGAAGAAGATGCATCAAGAGCTCCTAGTTGAAGGCAATTTCAAATTATAAATTAATAAGGTCTGTGAAATACATGACTTAATACATGAATGACAGATGTCATGATAGTATAAAGGTTCTATCATACTAACTTCATGCTTGAGTAACATGGGGCAAATTGGCTTAAGAAAAGGTATTAGGCTTTTCTCCTTATTTAGTTTATTAATTTCTCTCCTCCTTTTCCCCCTCTATTTTCTAGTCACTGGTTTTATTGAATTATAATTACCTGAGCAAATTTTTTTTCTTTTAAGTGAGCATATATCTCACTTAAAATTTGTATGGATCATGTGTCCTAATCTTCACCTCAAATGCATAGCCATACCCTAAGCAAAGCATACTCTCATTCTTTTTCATTTATAATCTTTCATTATTATAAATTAACAGGTGATTCACTATACCATCATAAGGGTGGGAGAACTGTTAGTGACAGACCAAGAACTGCTCAAAATACCATCCTACTAAATTAATAAAAAGTTGGTTTGAAACACAACAACCTAATTTTTTTTTTCTCCCCTTACATATGTGTTTCATTATCTGCTCCGGCAGAAGGTACAAAATATCCGTCATTATTTAAGGATTCTAAGTTTGCTTCATTTATATCTTTTTTTCCATTTTCTGATGGCTTGTTATCTTTTCCTTGGTATATTTTCTTCATAGTGGCAATTAATACAACAAATAAAATAAGTGCTGAAAATCTTAAGCTCTCAATCAAGCCCAGGAAGGTATATCTGTGAAAAGAGAAAAAAGTCAATGTTCATGTTGAAGTATTTGGAACAATTTACAGTGTTGCTCTCCAGTATGCAGAAGACCTTAAAAGAAAAAAAAATGATGTTTGAAATTATACATAAAAATATTAAGGCAGCAATTCTAGTGATTTTTTTATTGACATAGAGGAAGATTTTAAATTATTTTAAGAGGAATATTAAGCCACAGAAACTAAGGGTGATTAATGATCTACCCAAATGTTTTCCATAAAAATAAGGTATATTTGGGCTGTTTAACTTTCTCAAAGGCAGATTAGTTCATGTGTAATGGAAACAGATTATAAAGGAAATGAATTGACTGTGAGGTCACCAAACTGAATCCATTTAGATAGGAGCCAAAGTTTAGTTTATAGGCTAAATACAGTCCACAACTGCTGTCATGTGGCCTACTGGAAGTTTTAATGAAACAATATTAAATTACCTAGCACACATGGTCAATTCTTGTGATTCTTAGCTTTGGTTGCACCTTAAAATCATCCCAGGAAATTTTAAAAATCCCATGCCCAGGCCACACAGCCCCTGAGCAATTAAATAAAAATTTCTGAAGGTGGGACACAGAAATCTGTATTTTTTAAAGCTCCTCAGGTGATTATAAGGAGTAAGAAAGATTGATAAACACTGACCCAGTAGCTTAGGAAGCATTCACTGGCCAATTGACATTGTTAACTAAATGTAGAAAAGCTTTATGCAAAAAAACCCTTGAACAATTATTAGGTTTAACTGAAGGTGAATGGAATTATATAATTTTGAGCTGTTTAGGTTTAAATTTATTAAAATTACAACATAATGTTGTACCATACCAAAAATAATGAAGGAAATATTTTAAAACATCAAATATATCCTTGGATTATGTCAAGTAGGTCTACCCCAATGTTAAACTTTTCAGAATTTCCATTGAAAATAGAAAAATTACTATGCACTTCTGGTTATGTGACTGTTGCTGAGAAAACATGAATAAACTGGGTTTAGATTTAGGATTGGTATCATAATGTAGATTTCCACTCCTGGAGTAGGAATTGATTATATTATTTGTCTTTGTTAGATAAATTAATAAGCAATTATCTGGTTATCACAAAATATTAAATCCAAAAAATTATAAGGTAACTATTTAACTTTTTGCTGTTTCTTCATTGGGGAACACATTGCTCTTTTTAAAAAATTCCACTTCAGACAATCTTTAGGCCATTACTTGCAAAGTATTTTAGGAAAGAACACAACTGACCAAAAAGAAAGTGATAGGGGCCATGAGTGAACTTCATAGTGTTAAGAATTCTAAGAGTGTTAGCTATTTGTAGCTGGTTGGAATGGTGCAAACTTTATGACAGATGTCATCTAGTTGGAATCATATAGTACATAGCTTTTTCAGACTGCCTTCTTTCACATAGCAATGGTCATTTGAGATTCTGCCTTTTCTGTAGTTCGATAGCTCATTTCTTTTTATTGCTGAAGAGTATCCTGTTGTGTGAATGTATCACAGTTTGTTTTTCCATTTACATGGAAGAACATCTTAGTTGCTTCATTTTTTTTTTTTTTACAATTAGGAATAAAGCTGCTGTAAACATTCATGTGCAGATTTTTGTGTGGGCATAAATTTTCAGCTTATTTGGGTAAACACCTAGGAACACAATTACTTGACTATATAGCAAGCTTATGTTTAGCTTTATAAGAAACTGTCAGACTCTTCCAAAGTGACTGAATCATTTTGCATTCCCACCAGCACTGAAAATGATTTCCTGTTTTTCCAGATCCTTGCCAGCATTGGTATTGTTTATTTTTTTTTAAGAGCTCTTTATATATTCCGGACATTTGCCTTGTGTCTGGTTATAAGTTACAAGTTCTTTTTCCAGTTTATCTTCTGTCTTTGAACTTTGCTTAAGCTTTATGACACTGAGTTTTAAAAATATTTAATCATTTTTTTCTACTGTGGTTTTAGGGGTTTGGGTCATAATGAGAAACACATTCCTACTTCCTAGGTAATTAAATGTATTTCTACCACAATTTTTTCTAATACTTGTTTCATGTTGTAATTTTGTGTGTTTGATTAATCTCCAATTAATTTTTTTAAGGTTAAGGTACTTTTACAACTATTTCTTTTCTAGATAACCATCCAGTTATTTCCCTATGAACAGAAAAATATAGAAACATTTTTTTCCTTTTTTCCCATTGACCTACAACCAGAGCCCCAGCATCATTTTGTGTCTTCTTAGAGAAACCAGAAGGTCATTGGATATAGTTTTTTTAGTATTAGGAGAGATTTTAGAAACAACAGAACAAATTTTAGTACAAATCCCAGATCTTTTTATTAGCTGTACGATTTTGAATAAGTCACTCTCTTTGAGTCTTTATTTCTTCATATTTAAGGAAAAAGGAGAAAAATATCCATGTCTTGCAGTTTCTATGAGTATTAAAATGAGATACGATGTTGCCTGATACAATACTGAGTGCAAAATTCATTAAAGGGTGGCTATAATTATTATTATAATACTGAAAATGGCATTTTATCTTTTAGAAATTAATATAGCCAAAGGAAAAATCAATTAATAAAATATATTTATGACAACTTACCCATATAATATGGAGTCATATATCCTGCAAGACCCTCGCTTCCCACAGCTGCTGGTTGACCACTTCAAACATGCTCTATCAATCAGAGCCCCAAAATATACAGGAGCTGGAATTCCTCCTGCAACATGAGATGAGAAAAGGTCAATCCAAGGAATAGGTTTCAAACATTACTGGGTGATATTCCACATTGATACATTATAGATTAAGTAAAAGTTGAAAATTTTGGAGCATGCTTCCATTGTTTTGACCTAAATTTACTCAAGAACTGAGACTGTTAGGAATCTCAAAGGCTCAAATCACATATAATAGCATAGATATCTGCTATCTACCTCACCCCACCAACACACACAGGGAAGAGAAGAAGGAACATTAAATGCCCGTATGCTCTGTTTTTATAATTACCAATTAACTTAAGCCTAACTGGAGAAAAGAAGAACATTGTCAATAAAACATTGAAGTTATATTGGTTCATATAGAATTTTCCTAGGCAAGGAGAGCTAAAAGTGTGGCGGTAGGATTATAACTTCACAGAGAAAGGAAAAACCTCTCAGCTCAACTACTTCAAAGTCAGAGAGTTTTCAACCCCATTTTTAAGAAACCTAGCACTTCCTCCCCGGAGAAGTACAGGCCCAGCTTCACAGAATACTAGGCTCTGGGCAGGTTGTCCTTCTTTCTTGGCTCAGAGCTCCAATTCCACTTTCTTGATGTCATGGGAGCCCACAGTCTTGCATTTTCTCTCCATTGATTATGTGTATTTTTAATACTTCCCCAAAGCAACATGCACTGTCCAAGTTAGGGCCTGTGGCTGAATTTTGTTTCTGTTAATTTTCTGATCACAATGATGCCTGGGCATCTAGTGGTCTGTGCCTAACCCATTTTTTTTACCTGTAGTGTATGATTTTTCAGAATGCAAACCTTTTTAGAAACACATATGTTGCCTTACAGTGGAAGTACCCATCTGCTTACTGTTATTTTAATAAACTCTGAGATACACTCCTAGGTCTAAGTGTTGGTAATTTGACCAAAATTTTAGAGACAAGCTGTAGAGATCTATATTCCATATGGTAGATCTGAAGTGGTCTACCTTGTTCTTTTTGTATTTTGATGAATGACTTTCAGTTTTTATTTTGTTACATAAAAAATGGTAGTAATTCATATTTCAAAATTGTATTGGTTCCATTTATTTCTAAGCCTCATTTTTCTGAGAGTGAGAACTCTGAGATGACAAAAGACTGGTGTCTGGGGCCAAACATATCTGAGAAAAACTGGTACTAAGAAAATGGTGAGAAATTTACAGCTTTCCACAAATCACATCCACCCTTTGAAAAATGAAAAATACATGCCAATAATTTATTTTCCCCATACAATACCACTGGTTTGACCAAAGTTAATTCATTAAATATTTTAGGAAGCCAACTTGGTCTTAAGTCATTACTAGAATTTTAAAACTTCAAATGATCTATTTTCCAAATATCCTTTTCAGTTTAATATGCTCTATAGACCTCCCACAACTTATGCATGTGTTGTATTCAAGACAACTTTTTGTGAATTGAAAGTCTGCTATTCAGTATGTATTTCTTCCAAAAAAGTAGTTAGGTTCTACTCTTCCATATATTGGATATATCAAAATAGTAAGCTCACCTTTAGGATGGCAAAATTCCTTTCTTTCTCTTTTATGTCACTAGAAGAATTTCTTCTAGTCTCAGTCTTATTTCAACATCTAAGGGGGAGCCCTAGATCCCACATTCTATTTTCATCTGCTAGCTTCTATGGCCTAGCTTCTAGGAGAGAGCCATCTCCATTGTATCTGGAGACAGGGAACTGCCAGGACAGACAGAGTTTCAAGATTAGAGAAGAACAGAAGAGAAGGCTGGGATGAGAACTAGAGTGGAATCCAGCAGCATCTTCATCTTCTTCTCTCCAAGTCCTTTATATTTCCTCTTTTTACCTTTGAGGATCTGTGGCCTTCTCCCCAAATATACTTCTTGGACAACTTCTCCATTGCACATAGCCAAAGAGTTATGCTTCTTTCTTTTGCTTGTAAGGATCCCAGGGATTGACCCCTCCCACTTCCTTTTCCATCAGTGGTTGCCTCCAGGCCATGGTCAGTCTTCTACCCCAATCCCTAGATGATGCTCTTTTCCTACTTCCCAGGAATAAGCATATTATTGTTAATACGTCTTACAAAGGGGGATGCATAGGAGTTAGGTTAGAAGTTTGAGCTAACAACAGAAATCTCTGTGGTATGAATGGCAAATGACAAGGGAAAAAGGATGGTTTCCTAAATCTTCTACTAATCACTTCATGTGAATATTTAGAAATAGAACTCTTACTTCTGGAGTGTACAGCCCTACTCTTTGACAACAAAAAGCACAGTTTCCTGAGCTTTCCTTCATTCAGAACACTCCCTTAGCCCAAGATGCTGAGTCCTACAGTTTAGTTCCCATTTCCTCTTGCATTTTTAACTTCTGATAAAGGTTAACTTCCCCAGCCTTGGAGAAGTGGGTAGTGGGAAGTGGGGCAGCAAAATGTTTGCTTGTTTCATACAATTTCAGCCTGACCAGATTTCCCAGGTCTTCCAAGCTGTTTTGGGCATTACCCTCTTTATGCAGAAGGCCTTCCATTCTGCCTTTAGGAAGTAATATTCCTAAGTGTGAAAGTAGGAAAACTTTGGATATCACCTATCTTTGTGTTAGAAAGAGTGTAGAACAAATATGACGATTTCTTGTTCTAGTTAAAGATTGACTGGAATTAATGATCGAAGTTTCTTTTAAGTTATTTAGTTTTCCTCTGTCTCATTATTTTTTATTTACCACAAAAATAGCAATTATTTTAAATTATACCTTTTAAAAAATTTCTTATGATTGGAAATTACGTTCAGTCTGTGAGCTTTGATATAAAAATTTATATCTTAAAATTTTAATCTGTATATTTAGCATACCTAATGCTCGTATAGTTAGTGAATGGAAACCCACTGCAAGGGATTTCAGTTCAGGTTGAACAGTTCTGAAATAAGATAAAGGTAAAGACACATTAAACATCTCCAAAATACCAAACCAAGTTCAATATCAAAACATTTCTCAGTCGCACTGTTCATGATCAGACAAAAACCCTCAAGTGAATGGCTGACATTATTTCAAGTTTTATTTTCAGTTGTTTTAAAAGGCAAACAGCGGAGTGATAATAATTATTATTCTCTTATTTATTCAATATGTTGAGATTTCAAGATGGTTTAACATTTTCTCATTTGATCCTTTGAAATCCTATGAGTGTGTGGTCGGAACAGACTTTATTATGCCTACGAAGAAACAGATCTCATGTGACCCATTCAGTTGACACAGGCCATATGCTACAGCAGATACATTTATTGAGGTCTTTGTGAGAACTCTTTTACCATCTTATTTCTGCCATTGCTACTAACAACAAAGTTCACTAATATGATTCATGAACTATGTAATATAACTAGGAGGGTCAAAAAAATACTTATATTCTAGTGTCTAGTATATTTAAATGTCATTTTATTTTATTTTTTTAAAGATTTTATTTATTTATTCGACACAGATAGAGGCAGCCAGCGAGAGAGGGAACACAAGCAGGGGGAGTGGGAGAGGAAGAAGCAGGCTCATAGTGGAAGAGCCTGATGTGGGGCTCGATCTCATAACGCTGGGATCACGCCCTGAGCCAAAGGCAGATGCTTAATCACTGTGCCACCCAGGCGCCCCTAAATGTCATTTTAAAGGAGCAAGCACATTTGTATCCTCTCCTAGAAATTAACTCACTCTTGCATTTAGAAATTTGTTTCCATAATTCCATTTTTCTGTGTTTAATAAGATGATGACACTGCCATGTCATTCTGTGATATCCCTGTGATAGCCTAATACATATCACGTGAAACAAATTATCCAGCAGCAGTGGCAAGATGGGGAGGAGGGGACTGAGGCTCAAAAGCCTGTTTTTTTGGAAGTATTTGATTAAGTGATACAAAGGTGGTTGTTGTTCTTTCTTGAGCTGTTTGGATGACCGTATTTGTTCATAGAAATAGACTGAGTCATTCAACAAACATTTGCTAAGTGGCCCCTAGGATATTCTTGCTAGTTCTTCTTGAACAAAGAGGTAAATGGTGTTTCATATTGACTGAGTGACTTAGAGAAGTCATATAACCTCTCTTAGCACTGGTTTTCATATTCTGGCATCCCTGGGCTCTCACCCCCACATGGTTTAGATCATTCTTTAATCACACCCTGTCTCCTGCTCCTTTTATATCACTTAAACTCTTCCATTGTGTCCCTTGTTACCAGCAAAATCCTTAGATCTTATGTTCTTAGGAACCCTTTCACTTTCTTATTCTAACAAAGCCTGGCTGCCCCTGATGGTTCTCTTGCCATGCAACTCTTTCAAGTAAGGGCTGTTTTTCTCCCACAGCCTGCAGTCTTACTGGGCGTTGGTGTAGATGTCCTTCTTGCTCTTTTTTTCTTAAACACCTTTTTAAAAACCCCTCTGAGGAGGAGGACTCTAGTGTCTCCTCTGAAAGACTTCTAACTCCCTTCAAGTGGTGTGCCATCCTCATATACCATTCCCTAACCTCCTGGCTGTAGTATCTATAGATACTGTACCCGCAGATACTAGTATCTTGATCAGTGCCCTCATCATTCCTTGGAGATTTTAGTACTAGGCTCTCTGCCATTTTTTTCCAAAATTGTATCTGCCACTTTTCCTAGTTATTATAATAATCTATGTAGACCATCCTCCAATGTTCCGGGCTCCAGGTTTCTTGACCTCTTCACTCCTTGGTCTTACCTCACCTATCCCATGGTCATGCTAATCAGTACACACTTCCCTAATTCTCAGTTTTGAGCACTCCCTCATCAGAAGCACCTCTCAACTTTTAAATTCACTCTCTCAAGCAAACCAACTCCAACAAGCCTCAGCCCCACAGGGCTCTTAAGGCCCTTGACACCCCGCACTTTGTCCCAGGTCATCTCCATTTTCATGTCCTCACTTTTCTCACCATGCTCTCTCATAATCATTCCTTTCATATACCCTGGACTTTTCTGTCTTTCCCATTCTTTACTGTCCCAGGCAAGAAAAATGCTTTCATCCAACCCCTGCCTTTTCTACACCTATACCTAAAGAACTGCTGGCTGGAGGATATCATTCAAATATTCTGACTAAGCTCATTTTAAGTACAAACCTTCAGGGCCTCCAGTACAATCCTACTGTATTTTACTAGTCTATTTCCCCTGTTTATTCTCCCAGCCTTTAAGATTACTAGTTCCCATTTCCTGATCTCATCTGAAACCTCTTCTTTTTTCCTCCTCCCTCTTAGCAGATTACCTTGCTTTTTATCTAACAGAAAAAGTAGAATCAATCAGAACAGAATTTCAATACCCTCACATGACTAAAGCTACATGTGAATCATTTAAATTCTGCGTGCTTGTTCATATCCCTTTCAGTCTTTCCTACACTATCAATTTCCTTCACCCCTACTGGGTAATTCTCATCGGCACACAAGCAGGCTATAATATCTAGTATAAACAGAAATCTTGAGGCCACACCCCTGCTAAATTACTATACCTTTTCTCTGCTTCTTTTTATAACATTAGTAATATAAAGAATTTTTCCTACTGGATATCTGCACTTCCCCTTCTTGGATTTTCTCTCAGTCCTTTGCAAAGTAGCCTTCCTTTCCCCCCATCTTCATGCATTATTTTTGTTAAGGTTAGCAGTAACTAGCACATAATGAAATCCTGTGATTACTTCCTAACCTTTAACTTACATGACCCACCCTCTTGGTTTTTCCCCACTTCATGGGACCTCCTTCTCAGTTTTCATCAATGGATTCTCCTCCTCTTCTTGGCTTCTGGAGTTGTAGTACCTGGATCTTGGTTCTAGAATCTTTTTTCTACCTGTACTCAGTCCTTAGAAGATCTCAAAAGTGCCATGGATTTAAACAACATCTGTATGTTGCTGATTCCAAAATTTATATCTCCAGCTCCAATATTTCTCCAATAGGCATCTCAGATTTACGGGGATAGAACAAAATCTTGCTTCTCCACTTTCTCCAAACTACCATTCCCTAGTCTTCACTAGTTTGTTCAACAGTACTACCATCTTCTCAAGGCTAGAACCTTGGGATCATCCTTAAATTTTCTTTCTTACATGCCACATTAGATCCATCAGCAAATTCTATTGACTTTGCCTTAAAAACAGAAGACTGAGACTCGCATCACTTTCTATTTCTTTTACTATCACCATCTTCAATCAAAATCCCATCCTGTGAAGAACTATAGCCTTCTGTTCTCCCTGTTTCCATTCTTACACCCCAAAAACTTGTTCTCCACTCAAAAGTCAGAGTGATCTTCTAAATGGATAAGTTAGTTGTATAATTCTAATGCTCAAATGTCTCTGCTGACTTCTCAATACAATTAGAATAAACTCCAAAGTTGTCACTGTGCCCCACAGAGTGTGTATTTTCTGGACCATGCTCTTCACTTGTCCCCATATCAGCATAGCTGGCACGCTCATTTTTTTTTTCAGCTCTCTTATCAAATGACTTCCAATGCACAATATCTGAATTAGTACCATTTACTTGCCCCCCATTCTTAAGCTAACTTATTTTTCTTCCTAATGTTTTACAATTCTATTTTACACATTTACTTGCTTATTTTTTTATTGTTTCTTCTCTTATACCCATCCTGTCCACCATCCCTCACCGCCATTGGAAGCTAATGAAAGCAGGGCCTTTATCACTTTGTTCACAGTTCTGTCCTTAGCACCTATAATTGTGCCTGACACACAAAATGAATAGATTGAATGAGTGAATATCATCACTCCTGCTTAGTCTAGTTTTAATAACAGCCTTATGATGTAAGCATTGGAAAATCATTAATAGACTGACGTTTATATTTTTATTCTACAGTCTGTTTCACGAAAGTGTTCTTTCAATAAAATCAAAGGCTGGTGAGAGATCAGTAAATGTTTTTGACAAATGGTAATGTTTACCTCAACCACTTAATGAGGTAAAATATAAATTACATTAATGATGAAACCCTCTTTCACCCTGCAAAAGATTTTAGATTAAAAAATTAAAGATAAAGCTAATATAGATTTTTGAGAGAGGATTTTTCTGATAGATAATGAAGCTGTAATTTGGCAATTATGGAAGGCTTCTTTTTGAGTAGACAACATTTCATATTAAGGTAGAGATATAGCTGTAGAATAAATTAGTAAAAATAATTTAACAAGATTTTGGGTCAGAGTAGAATTAAACAACTGTAGACACAGTTTACTCATGTATACTGATTTTAACAAAGCTTAAACCATTTGTTTTCTTTCCCTTCCATATCATGCTGTTGGCTGACAGTGAACTTGTGGTCAACTACCTATGCCTTAAAAATATAATTTAGATGTTAACCTAGGCCACCGTATTTACACATGTATATCTTTAAGACCTGCATGCAGGTTTTTATATGTTTTCGGTTTTAGGTAACTGAATAATTAACTTCACCAACAGGGCTTGTGTTATTTGCTCCCTTCCTAAATCTCCAATGTTATGTCATAGCCCTCTCACTCAGTATGTTCCAACCAGCCAGCTTCTTTTCACTTCTCAAACACTCCAGCTCTCCCTGGCCTTGAGGCGTCATCACCTAGACCCCTTTTCTGTACAGTTCTTCATTTTGTTAATGTCAACTTATTCTCTAGATGTTTAGATTAAATGTTGATTTTTTTGAGAAGTCTCTGAGGCTTCTTCCTCACAGCTCCTCACCTCAATCATAAATTAGGTTTTCCTCTTTATTCTCTTTGATATCATTCTTTTTCCTTACTAGCACTAATGACAATTTGTAATTATGTGTTTATTTTAAGCCTATTTTTCTTACATCTGTCTTTCCTGTCATACTCTGAACTGTTTGAGAACAGGTACTTTATCTGTTTTATTCACCATGGAATATCCTTCAAGTATGGTCTAAGTATTTGTCTAATGAGTGAAGAAAGGGATGAATTCTGCTCATTTATTTTTTCTTATCTATGAGGGTATTTGAGAGACCAGGTCAAAAGCTATTTTGAGGTATATTAAAAATTTTAGAATATTATAGACTGGTTATATTATACAGTCTGGTTCCCAAATGTTTTCTTTCAACGAAATCAATAGTTGATTCACTCTGACAGGCCAATCCTGGTATAAGGCATCTCAAAATTAGAATTTCTTATAGAATCACAACAGAGATTTTTTTTCTCACAATTGAAGCAATTGTCAATCAGTCTATGTCATAAAATTCTTAGTAAGAGGAGAAAGTATGAAATCTTTTTATCATTAATTATGACATTGTGATATCACAATAAACCTAAGTAAATGCATTCTTAGAAAATTAAAATGTAACAAAATACAAATTTGTGTTCCAAATATATTATGAAAAATATGTACATTATTAGGTGTGTTTAGAGTCTAATATACATAAAAATGCTTTTTAAAAAGTCATACTTACTTAAAAATCAGCATGATAGTTGGGGTGCTTCCCAATGAAGAGAAAAAATAATTCAAGACTTGCACCAGTGTATAAATATAAAATTTTTTTGTACATTGACTATCTCTTGGGCATTCACCCAAAGTCACCGAATTATTTTTGTTCTGGATACTAGTTACTTCCACACAACTACAGTTATGAAACACCTAAAAAACAGTTTTTGAAATATTGCAGAATATATTTAGAAGGTATGACTGGGCTATAAATACATTTCATTATATTTAAAGAAGTCTCACCCATTTGAGCTAAAATATTTACAGTGTTTAAAGAAAGCATTCTGAAAATACAGTTATTTAATAGTTGGAAGGCAAATAGTTTCCTGGATTCCTCTCTAGACAAAAAAAAAAATGCCATTCCCTATTAACATTTAATTTATTCTTAATTTAAAAATTAGGAAAGGATAAAAAAAATCAATGTTTGAAACTGTATATAATCTCTCATTAATATAAATACTTTTTAATATTTTCTTCCCACTCATTTTTACTTTCTATAAAATGCCTAGTTACTCTCTTTAACAATCCTACTAAGTGTCAGGGACAGGAAGGGAAGGGTTACTCAGAGAATCCAGAAAATATAGTTTTGGTCGGGGCAAAACCTGGCACTAGAATTATCCATTAGAATGGGGCAGAGTCTAGGGGAATAGGAGCTAGGCGGGGGTACTAGAATTCTACTTTGGCCCACAAACACAACATTCAAGAGCATAATGACAGATTATAGGATAGATGATGTTATTACCAGAGTGTTGAACCTCTGGGTAGACCACAGAAGGGGAAAATTTGGCAAGCAGTTTATTTAGATAGGTGGTTTTAATAAATTCTGTTTTGAGTCTAGGCTAAACTAAGGTTTAAGGGAAGCTTAAACCTATTAGTACTTTATTTACTGAAAGAAGAAGTGGAGAAGAATTTGAATCCATACGTATCTGATAATCAAGCTTTACTTTTTCACTAGGAATAATATGGATGAATCCCTTATGTATCAAGCCCTACTGATCAATAAAACCAAGGACATTATTTTGAGTAATTAAGAAGGGATGATTTATTACTAAGGATTTGGTAAACAAACTCTGCAGTAGTCCTCAAATGGTATAGTCATTGTCAGTATTAAGAAAAATGTCTCCATAATACACAGAGCTTTCTTTAGGATTATAATACCATGTCTTCTCCAGGCTTTCACTAATGGACCAAGTGGGACCATGGATTAAATGGGGCACTATCAGTGAAAGGCACTAGACCCATTAATAAGAAATATGGGGTTTTAAGTATGGTCCTTGGGTCACATTTTTGCAAATTTATGGCCTGGCTTCAAAGAATCCAGGTGCTTTATTCTTCAAAGTTCTCAGGGCCCTTCAACAATACAATTAGTAGGATTATGGACAAGAAAAAGATGAAAAAAGTTTGAAAATCAAAGACAGAACTGTGTGGTAGAGAGCAATGATCATAGCTGATTATACTGCTGATGTTGGTGATAGATAAATGGCCCAGGAAATGGCTCCCCAACTTTGTGAGATATTCAATAGATTGGAAGTGGAATAGAGAACATGATACCTGATCCCCAATTACTGAAAATCAACTCAAGGAATTAAGAAGAACCCATAGTTTGCATGGAAGGGAATATTTTGAGTGAAGAAGGAAATGGCATTTCTATGGAAAATGTTAGGAATATGTAGTCAAAAGATTAAGTTATCCTGGATAGAAGTGCCACCTTTGGGGAAATCAAAATTGGAAGCTAAGAATTGGACAGTCAAGTGAGCATGAAGCCTTGATTAATTTTTTGGAAAGTTAAAAGGGTAGTGAGCCTAAAGATAAACTTGTCAGAATCGATATGCAAAATTGCATATAGATTATTGTCCTGGAAAGGAAGAGGGTGCTGACAAGTGGTCAGATCAGGACTTTCCCCTAATTTCTGAAGGGTAAAATACCTTTAATTTAATCTAATTAGTAAAATGAGGTGCTTCCTAGGGATCCTAAATGCATTTAAATTCCAGAAGGTCGTGTTCTCATAAACTCAAGGAGGAAAAGTGGGAATAATCTCAAATGATATTTAAGCAACAGAAAAAACTATCTGTGTTTCAAGGATTTTATGTGAGGCTTTCATTTACACAACCTCATAGCCATCACAATGACAGATAGGATTAGGAATCTTTTTCTATTCTCTTTTTACTAGAGACTTTACTTCTAGAAAGATTTGATAAGTTATTGCTAAATCAAATCTGCAATGTTGGTCAAGAAGAGAAGACAAAGTAAAAACGAATACTCACCATAGAATTTTTACTGCCATTTGAAAATTTGCATCCTGCTAGACAAGGTGATATGTAAGTTATTCCATTGTCTCCACAGACTGGTTCCCAGTGACTTTGATCACAATTGCAGTCTGAGTTGCAATAAGAAAGTGGTACATTTATGTGAGATGCCACTGGGTTATTTCTGGAAATATAAGGTAGACATATATCAAAAAGAGAGAGAGAAAAAGAAGGAGGGAAGAGAGGAGTAAAGAGAAAGAAAGGGGAGGACAGGAAAGGGAAGCCAAGAGGAGGGAGGAAAAGGTGGAGGGCATTAGGAAAGGGGGGGAGAAGAAGTGGGAGGGAGAAGTGGAGGAGAGAAATAAGGAAAACAGTTAGGCTTTAATAAGACAGCGAAATTTGATGAGTGATGATGCCAAAATGGCATGTTTATATAGTGTTTATTAACTTAACACCTCCCATCTTTACCCAGACATAAAGAGGATCCGTAAGACTTATATAAGAGGTCTTTGTGATTCTACCAAGAAATTACTCGTTATACAAGTCACTTCATTTTTTTGAGACTCAGTTTTCTCTTCAATAAGGTGGTAGACTAAACTTCCCAGCTTACTGTAAAGTTCCATGAATCTGTTATTTACTTTGAATTTTTAAATCTATGTTTCGACTACATAAGAAAAGAATTTCAGAACCCCTAAGCATCAATTTTTTAAAATCAAGAATAATAAAATCAGTTGAGAAAGACTAGAAAACCTCCATACACTTTTTAAATGAAATGAAAACATACTTTATAATGATTGACTGTAAAACATGGCTATATTTGTAAAATATAATCTTAAAATTTGGCTAAAATTAAAAAATGGATTATTTGAATATTTAACTTTATGCTTATAGATTATTAAAATTATTCTTTTGTTTTTGGTAAAATCTTGATAATAATTGAGAATTGATATATTATCTTTGAATAAGGAAGTAATTTACATGAAGAAGTAGACTCAGAAATTCTGAAATTCTATTATCAATAATTTTACTAAAATGCATCTAATACCTAATTCTTCTTGGGAACATACAACCGAGAGAGGTTAAACATAATGATTAATGACCAAGTCCAGACATTGCCATCAGATACTCCAGTGCTCACATTAGTTCTGACCCTTTGGAGTGTTGTGACTATTCCTAAAATCAGCTTTGCCATTTGTAAGTCATAGGTAATAACATCAACTGCATATGGATATTGGGGGAAAAATTCATATGGCAGTTCTCAAATTTTTGTTCTCAGTAGCTCTTCATACTCTTAAAAGAATTGGGGACCTCAAAGGTTTTTTGTCCAAGTGAGTTATATATATTGACATTGATAGGTATATAATCAGAAATTAATACTAAAAAATTTTAATACATGGGGCACCTGGGTGGTGCAGTCATTTAAACGTCCAACTCTTGATTTCAGCTCAGGTCATGATCTCAGGGTCCTGAGATTGAGCGCCAAGTCGGGCTCCAAGCTCAGTGGAAGTCTGCTTAAGATTCTCCTCTCCCTCGGGCCCCTCCCACCCCAATCATGCTCTCTCTCTCACAAAAAGAAAAAAAATTTTTTTAATACATAAGAACACACAAGCACACATCAATAGCTACCAGACTGATGCTATCATCACATTATTGTAGCCTTAGAAAATAGCACTATACACTCACGAGAAAATAAGACTAAAAACAAATACCATCCTGGTATTATTCTAAAAATAGCTTAGAATATGCCGAGCCTTCAAAAAGGTCTCAGGGACCCCTACAGGCCCTGAGATCACATTCTGAGAAACTCTGCATTAATTCATACTTTAAAAACTCCTGTTACTAGCACTTCACAAATGCTAAATACATTGATTCTGTTGCTATCATTAAACTACGAGTTTCACGAAGGCAGTGATCTATCCTATAAATCATTTTGACCTTTAAGGAGGCACTCAGGAAAATTTTACTAAATGGAGAGAATCCCATATAACTCTAGGCGCTTTCTTTTGAATAGATGGCACAGTTAACATACTTGTTTTTAGGGAACTGGCTTTAAAGCTCCTCTAAACCATGTTTGACAAGTTGGGAACCCTTGAAACTACTGATGTGATACAGCGTCAGTTTGGAGTAATTTTGTGACTTCAAATAAGTCACAGTTTCTCTGCTTCTCAACTAATAAATGAAGAGGATATAAAAGGTTTGGGCTTCATGATCTTTAAGTTTCTTTTACCTCAAAAGTTCAATGTTCTAAGTACTCTGTATTTACTGGAGTGGTTAATGGTGGATAGGAGTAATTACCAACAGTCAGGGTTAGGA
Source organism: Ursus maritimus (assembly GCF_017311325.1). Classification (NCBI taxonomy): domain Eukaryota; kingdom Metazoa; phylum Chordata; class Mammalia; order Carnivora; family Ursidae; genus Ursus; species Ursus maritimus. Next base: position 19,298,313 of record NW_024425119.1, on the reverse strand, counting down.
AAGAGCTGAGAGATAATTCAAGACTAGTTTGACAGGTCTCCAAGAATAGGATGGTATGTAGGTAAAGAAATGTGGGGAAAATTGACAAGGTCAAACTGACATCTTGGATCCAGAGTGTAAATGCTCAGAGCCAACAATAAGCAGCACTAGGTATCATAGTTACTCAACTGTAATCCAAGGAGCCTTCCTTGTCTGAATGTGAACCTTTCTAAGCTTAAATTCTTGGCTATATTTAAGAGATGATAAGAAATCTGTACCAGAATCCTGCCCCTAATTTGGGATAGAACTATAGTACTAGGCATACTTCACAATACTTGTTAACAATACAAAGTAACGGTTTTCTATGGTCTAACATACAATTATACATAAGATATTTATTAATTCTACTGCTAATAATGATAATACCAGAATAAATAGTATTAGCTTGCAGAAAAGGAAAATTCAGTACAATATAAAGAAGTGTTTTCTTATAAAGGTAGTTGTTAACCATTAAAATTAACGGTAGATAAAAATTGTTCAGTCACTTTTGGGAAATGTTATTTATATTCCTCTTATAATACATCTAAAATTGTAGCAGTTAAGACTAAAAGTTTTGGAGTCTAAATCCCCCAATTTAAGTCAGAATCTTAACATTGCTAGTCAGGTAATCTGTGTATCTCTCTAAGCCCTGCTTTCCCTATCTATAAAATGTGGGTAAAAATACCTGTCTGTCATTGTAGGAATCTCATAAAGGATAACTATTATTATTACAACTTATGTAGGTTTTCTTTTAGGACTACAAGGAGAATTTTTTGAGATCTTAGGAAGTGGGTGTTTTAAGATTTTGTAAATTGAAATTTCTCTCAAAACAAAATTTAGCTAAGATTGCTATCTGTCCTGTTTTCCTTATAGTCTTTTACATTGGATAGTTTATACATTGTGCAACTAATATATTGGTGTATACAAACCCATCATAGGTCAAAGTTAGGCCAGCAACTGATCTGTTTTCACAAATTAATGCAAAATTTAATAGTTGAAATGTGAAGCCCAATACACTGGTGCAAAATGATAATTTGGCAATTCCAAGCAAGGTAAGTTTGAATTTTTTAATGATATATCCTCCTATAAATATTCCAGTTGCAAGAGTTGGTAAGGTTATGGTTCCTAGAAATAAAAGAAGAGAAAAAAACCTGTGATTATATAAATATGGTTATTCTGAAATATTTTATAAAGGAAACACAGAGTGCATCGACCAAATTCATCCCATCTTATTCCATAAGTAGAAAGCTGACAGCCCTGGGTGGAGGTTGGAGACCAGTGTACCACATGGGAGAAAGAGAAATAATTTCTTGATGCCAATGCTGAGGATTTGGGTTCTCTAATAGCAAAAGTCAGGGATTGAGAATATTTGAATGTCTTGATGGTTTTTATGAGGGATTTTCTTTTTCTGGAAAACAGCAACAAAATATCGTCTTCCTGCCTATAAGACTTGCATCTTACCATCTAAAATCCTTTACACGTTCAACAGTACAACAAAAACTAATGATGGCTAATTGAACATAATAAAAAGAATAAAAAATAAAATAAAATCCTTTACATCTCCTCAAAATGAAGAGTTCCAATCCTTAAAAACTTGTTCCAAATTTGCCCATCACTTTAAAATTAACTACTAGAATTAATACCTCTTCTTTATCCAAACACACATTTGCCCTTTGATGATAAACAGACCTAAATATGGTATTAAAAATATTGATCCCTGGTATAACTTTTCCATGTCACTGTCCTACGAGAATTATTAAAGGTAATGATCCCTCTACAAACAACAACAGCAAATTCAGGCTGGGAACCTGATTGGGAGTCAAACTTAACTCTCATAATTTAAATTTTTATCTTAAGCTCAATAAAAGTATCCAACAGAATTATTATTTTCTTGTTTTCTTACGACCTTCTCAGAGATACCACTTGATAAATTCAGTTTAATTTATCAAATATTTACTGAGTTTCTACAATGTGCTGAGCACTGTACAGGGTAATGTACAGTACAGATTCTTAAGAATCTCGTATTATACTGGATGTGAAGGAAGAATGGTATAAGAAAACCTTTTCTTCATAAGCATGATTTAATATGTCATTGGAAATAGATACCATAACAAAGTAACTCCCAAAATATGATACTTGTTTGAATTATGTAGACATCAATGTTGTGTTTAAGTTGATTTTTCTTTTGTCCTATATTTTGTAAGTAGCTGAAGCCTGGTTCAAAGTGCGTGAATTATAAAATTTTAATGATTAAATTACAAAAGGATTTGTCTCAGGATCTCAACGTTATAAAATAAAATTATGCAGATACTATATTTAAATGTTCCATTCACACACAGTTTTTCTTTTAGGAGTTCATCTTCTCAAAAATAACATGAGATGCAACTTCAAAGGCAGAGCAATGATGATATTATGAGATCAACAAATTTGATAAGACTTGCAAAGAATAATTGGAAATTATATTTACTAAAATATAAAATTACCTTCACACAAAATGTCACTTGAAACTCAATTACTTGGTAATATACAGCTTATCAAGCAAATATAAATAATGTGTCTTACCAAGCAAAATGTTAGCTTCAGATGCTGACTGACCATACTGTTGCTCTATATATTTGAAGACATAAGTAATAGCACCAATATGGCTGCTGGCTAGCAATAATGACAAAAACTGTAATATAACATATAGGGGATTGGTAAGGATGCTTTTCAAGGACTGGAAAAAACCTATAAAAATATAAAAATAAAATAGAATGCAGCTTAAATGGGTGTTAATATCTTAATTTTATAAATGTGATAAAAGTTATAGAAGATTGAAAATTACCTAAACACATAACACAGAAAATCAGAGTATCCTACAATCCTGCTGTCAACAGTTTTTTATATTTTCCTTCATTTTTCAATATGTTCATTAATATCTACTCAGTTTATTTTACCCCAAAATGAAATCATACATACATGCTGTTTTGCAACTTGCTCAGTTCACTTCATATCTGGTTATTCTTAGCACTCTACCATACAACTGCATATATCATTAATTCATTTATTCATTCATTCAACAAATATTTGGTTTTCAGCTGGGTCCCAGGCAATATGCTAGGTGCTCAAGAAACCAAAGTGAATAGACATGCAATGTCTCTTTCTTGTTAGCACTTAATATCATTATGTTAATAATAAAATTATTAAGTAAAAATTTACCTTAAAGACAGTATAATCCAAAGTTCACAGAAATGAGAAGACTAAAGTTAAAAAAATTATAAAGTTCAGTTTAGTACCAGGACTCAGATCTGTTTCCTGGTAGACAGCTTTTCTACTATAAAAAACTATCAGTAGATCTGGCAGTATTATTAATCACTTTTCTTATGGTGCAAGGAGAGGAAGAGAATAATAATGTGTGTCTCAGATGACATTATGACAATAATAGTACAACAACCTGTGCCTACAAACAGGTGTGTAAGAAATTCATAACTTCTGTTTGTGGCAAGAATTTTGTGATCTAGGTCTGTAATCAGAAGGTTAACCAACTGAAATAGAAGTTAAAAGTGGAAGGAATTTCTTAGAAAAATAGCAAGTATCAGAGTCTTGCAAGACAGAACCGGATGTGGTTATTTAGAGAGGGATGACATGGACTTTGAAACATTTTTCTCTATAGATCTCTAAAGGTATCCATCAGATATAGTCAGAACTAAGCTTTCTATCCAATGGCAACTAAGACATAGTTTCATCTACTCTCACTGAAATTAATAATTCCAAATTGACTATGAATGCGAAATACTTACCAGTAATATTTTCAGTAACATTTTGCCTGTGGTTGGTCACATTAGCCATTTGAGTCCTTTCCTCATTTGTTTTGAGCAAATCCAAAGATGTTTCTTTCCGTGATTTATCCAGACTTTTGGGCAGGAAAAAGAATGGTATGGAAGACATAATAGATAACATTCCAGCCAAAAGGAAACCAAGCCACCAAGCACCAACCCAACGAGAGTCCTTAGGAGTTATTCTGATATTGCCTAGAATAAAGAATTAGAAGCAGCCAGTCAAAAAATCATTTTGAAATGCAATAAATTCTGAGCAATAGTATTAATGATTGCTGTCCTTCATAGATGAAGAAAGTAAAGTATATTACATCAATTCTGACACGCATTTTTTTTTTCTGTTCACACTTCATCACACAAAGAGTCAGCAAAAGACTATTAAAAAAGTGAATTCAGTATTTGGAAGAATGGTGTCCTGTACTTGAAAAACATTATTATGTTACCGTGTTCTGATTATACTTACTGAGATCTACATATCCAATATCCACGTACATTTTAGCAGACAGAGATCCCTGTATAAAGCCAATGATCGGACCAATCATTGATAGCGCATGCAAAGTGCCTGAAAATATTATAAAACAATTTTATCAGATGCTAAGAATACATGGTTCTTTTTCAATATGTTTTTTAAAGTAACATTATACATGTCTAAAAATATTTTTTAATAAGGAAAAGGATGAATTTAGGAACACTATTATAACAAGGGTGGACCCAAGGAAAGTAGTCACAAAATCTAATATTTTCTGTACGTTACCTAAATAAAAAGAAGAATGTCCTTCTTCAGCAAAATCATCAATGTAAGAAATCCCCAAGGGTACTATGGGGGTTTCCCCAATTCCACGGAGCATATTACCCAGGAGTACATATATCCATTCATATGACCTGGATTCCCTTTCACAGCCTATGTAGACAAGATAGAGTTTTGTTTTTTGTTTTTTGTTTTTTGTTTTTTTTTAAGATTTTATTTATTTATTTAACAGAGAGAGAGACAGCCAGTGAGAGAGGGAACACAAGCAGGGGGAGTGGGAGAGAAAGAAGCAGGCTCCCAGCGGAAGAGCCCGACGTGGGGCTCGATCCCAGAACTCCGAGATCACGCCCTGAGCCCAAGGCAGACGCTTAAGACTGAGCCACTCAGGTGCCCCTAGAGTTTCATTTTAAATATTAATTTTAGCATTCCTATTAGAAACTCAACTACGAGGGCACGTATTGCATGGTGCACTGGGTGTTATACGCAACTAATGAATCATCGAACTTTACATCAGAAACCAGGGATGTACTCTATGGTGACTAACATAATATAATAAAAAAACATTAAAATTAAAAAAAAGAAACTCAACTACTTTATTTTTATTTATTTTTTAAAAATTTTTAATAATTTTTATTTTGTTATATTAGTCACCATACAGTGCATCCCCAGTTTTTTTTTTTAAAAGATTTTATTTATTTATTCGACAGAGATAGGGACAGCCAGCGAGAGAGGGAACACAAGCAGGGGGAGTGGGAGAGGAAAAAGCAGGCTCATAGCAGAGGAGCCTGATGTGGGGCTCGATCCTGTAACGCCGGGATCACGCCCTGAGCCGAAGGCAGACGCTTAACCGCTGTGCCACTCAGGCGCCCCGCATCCCCAGTTTTTGATGTAATGTTCCATTATTCATTATTTGCATATAACACCCAGTGCACCATGCAATATGTGCCCTGAAAATCAACTACTTTAACTCCTTAAGATTTTTTGCTTTTTTCTAATTATAAGAATGATTCATATTCATATTCATGTTACAAAATTTGAAAATATAGAAAAGCAAAAAGTAAACAAGTAAAAATTGAAGTATCTATAACCCCAACAAACTCAGAGTTGCTCCACGAGTTTGTTGTATCTTCCATATTTTTAGTTTACATAAAATATGCATAATATTTATGTACATTCTACACTTAAATGTCCAGCTCATATTATAACGTACTTTTACACTTAACACCATATTATGTCAATTTCCCCATGTTTTTAAGATTTCTTTTATACCAAAATTTTAATGACTGCATGGTGGTGTGTTGAATAAAAGTGTTGTAATTTATTTAATCAATCTCTTACTTTTTACTCATGAAATATTTTTTAAAAGGTTTTATTTATTATTTATTTGTTTATTTATTTATTTATTTGAGGGAACGNNAGAGAGCAAGCACGAATGGGGTGAGGGGCAGAGGGAGGAGCAGGGAGCCGGACGTGGGGCCAGATTCTGGGGACTTCAGGATCACGACCTGAGCTAAAGGCAGAAGCTTAACTGACTGAACCACCCAGGCGCTCCTCATAAAATATTTCTAAGTTTCTGTTCTGTTAAATGGGAATGCCATGGCTATAATTGCCAATAAATCTTTGTGCACATTCCTGATTATTTTCTTAAGTCAGTAAAAGTAGAATATTTATTTAAGCATATATGTATATTTTTGTTCTTTACTGTATTGAAAATTAACTTTCAAAGAGTTAGAAATTTATATACTCCCAACAATGCATAAATGTCTTTCTATGTCATTTCTTTTTATTTTTGATAAAAATAGATAGAAATTCTTATTTTTAATGTTTTTCCAATACGTATAAACATCCAAAGATAAAAAAAATATAATCATAATTTGTGTCTCAATAGGTAAAAAAATCTTTAATTGGTGTAATAAGTGTTTTTCATAAATTACATACTTTACATATTTATAACACTTCCCTAATTTAAATGCACATATTCTTTGCCAATTTCCTAGTGAAATAGTCTTCTTTTCTTGTTACTTCTTTTTTTTTTTTTAAGATTTTATTTATTTATTTGACAGAGATAGAGACAGCCAGCGAGAGAGGGAACACAAGCAGGGGGAGTGGGAGAGGAAGAAGCAGGCTCATAGCAGAAAAGCCTGATGTGGGGCTCGATCCCAGATCGCCGGGATCACGCCCTGAGCCGAAGGCAGATGCTTAACCACTGTGCCACCCAGGCGCCCCTCTTTTCTTGTTACTTCTTAAAAGCTTTTTATATATGATATATATTAACAGTTTTGTCTTACATACATAAGTTGCAAATTTTTTCCTGTTTGTTGTTTAATCACTTTTGCTAATAAATAGCATAATTATTTTTACAAATATAATTAAGTTGACCAGTTTGAGAATATTTATTAGTGACACTATCAGTTCTTACCTTCTTCTACCACCTCAGGTGATGTTCTATTGAGTAACAAATTTTGATCAAGTGAACAGGTTGATAAGCTTGATGTTAAATTTTCTGATGGATCAATAAAAGTTTCTTTAGAGTACCTGTAACTGTAAGAATATTACCAGATTTAAAATTTTGCTTATCTACTGAATAGTCACACATTCCCAGAAATACAGAGGAATTTTCCCACTTTAATTGCACAATTTTCTTCTCTAAATTTTCTTCTCTAAATTATCAGAATCTTTTTTGTCAATTTCCCAGCCTGAATTTTAGGGGAAGTGATGGGCAAAAATGAAATGGGAGGGCCCACTAAGAAATATTATTCAATAATTTCCAGGAAAGGTGGATTATCATTCTAGGAGTGCTTATATTCTGTTCAAGGAGGAATAAAATAATTTGATTTATATTTTAAAATTAATACTCTAATATAGAATATGAGTTAGAACAGAGTTTAGACTGAAGACAAAAAGTCCAGGCCAGAGATGTGGAAAGCCTCAACGAGGTTAGGGACAATAGGGATGAAAGAAACACTTTGACAGATAGGAGGTAGAATAAGCAATATTTGGTGACCACTTGTCATGTGTGTTGAAATAATGAAAGAATTTAGAATGAACCCCCTTGACTTTGGTTTGAGTTCCTTTGTGGCTTAATGAATCAGTATTGAAAGAGTGAATGTGAAAAATCTGAGCTGGTTTTGGCACAGTGATGAATTTAGTTTTGAATATATGGGTGGGAAATTTTTATTGGATATTAGGCTAGAGATACCCATGAGGTGATTGAATATATAGATCCTGAGTGTAAGAAAAAGTCCGTGTATGTGATTGCTACATTTAATGCACACACTTCATACAAGTAATCTAGAATGAAAAGTGAAGAAGATTGAAGAGAGAGCTTAGGGGATAGTGACATTATGGTGTCAGCAGCAGAATAAAAAGGTGGGGATGATGAAGAAGCCATAAATACAAGAAATAAATCAAGGAACATAATACAATGAAAATAAGAAGAAGCAGTACCAGGAAGAAGAAAGTACTTACGAGGGTCAAATGAAGGGGGGGAAAGGGAATTACTATGGTAACCGAAAGGCATAATTGTCGGCTTTGTCAATAAATAATATCATAAATAATATCTTTAGCAGAAATCATTCATTGTCTCTCAATATCCGTTCTTCTCTCCTTCCATTGTAATAGAAGATGGAATGTTTAGCTAGAAGCATGGCAATCTGGAATAAAGTCTAGTTATTCCAATGTCTTTATATCTGAATGGGAGAGGTAACAAAGTTCTGGCCAATGTGAAGTTAGAAGTGTTATACTTCTGGGGCGCCTGGGTGGCACAGCGGTTAAGCGTCTGCCTTCGGCTCAGGGCGTGATCCCGGCGTTATGGGATCGAGCCCCACATCAGGCTCCTCCGCTATGAGCCTGCTTCTTCCTCTCCCACTCCCCCTGCTTGTGTTCCCTCTCTCGCTGGCTGTCTCTATCTCTGTCGAATGAATAAATAAAATCTTAAAAAAAAAAAAAAAGAAGTGTTATACTTCTGAAAATACTTCTCAGGCCCCAGCCAGCATGCAGTTTCTTCTTGTTCTTCTTCCTTTTTTTTATCTTGTTGTGTGGACAATACTGCCACAATTTGGAACATGAGGTTGAGGCCATGCAAGGCAGAGCAATACAATAAAAAGAAGCAGGAACCTATCATGCTTGGTCTGGCTACACTAATTTTTTATGTGGAAAATAAGCTTCTATCTTATTTAAGCCATCACTATTTTAGGTTTTCTGTCATAGTATCTGACTCTAATCATAACTATACCATGACCTTAAGAATAATACTCTCAAAGGAAATGGTAGTGGTTTGGTGATGAACTTTTGTTGAATATAAATAAAATCTTGTAGGCGAAGACACGAAGTATATGTTATACCAAAAAGTCATAAAAAGTTCATTTATTTCCTATGAAACTGTACACCTTACTTAGTGCTATTCATATTTCAAAATCAGTGAAAGCATGGCTGATAAAGCAATAAGTTACTTATAACATAGAAAATATACTTCATTTCTACACATGCTTTGTGGATATTCTTCTCAAAAGATGACTGCTTATTTAAAAGGAAAAAATGAAATTTTACCATCAATTTACAATTAAATGATAATTAATGACATAGAGTTGTTTAACACTTACTATCCCATAAAGAAATGTGGTAAAGCAGTCAAAATACTTCCAGCTCCCATAATGAAGCAACCAATTCCAATTATCTTTGGTCTGTGTAGTTTGGATCCAAAGTAACTCACAAATACAATCACAAGCAAATTTCCTAGAAAGAGAATAAAATTATTTTGATATGATTCACTGTTGCAAACATTGCCAGCACAATTTTGTGTCCAATAGAATGGAAAGCCGCAGAATGAATACAAATAGAGCATAAGACACAGTAACTTTCCTTAAAGATCACATAATTTGAGAAGATGAAATCCATTTACATTAAACAACTCACTGTGAAGTCGTATGATGTTAAGAAGAAGAATAATGAAATTTAGATAGGAAATAAAGCACTTGAATAACTTGGCAATATTAGTGAAGCAAAATTTTATTGAAGAATTTGGAGTTGGCTGAATTGTTTTTGACTGGAAAAAAAATGCAGAAAATCTTCTTGACCTGTGAGAAAGGTGTTCATTCAAGCATTTATTAATTCACTCCTACCATTCTTTAAATTCCTATTAAGTACCTGCCACAGTGGTAGGAGCTAGAAATATAAAGAAGAGAATAAACCATAGCATTTGTCCTCCAGAAACTTATATACCGTTGGTAAAAATAAACAGATGAACAGAGGTGCTATTAAACAACAGAAAGGAAGAGCTTAAATTAAGTAGGGGTTACAATAATGTTTCCTGGAGGACAGGCCACTTGAGATGTAAGTTATTTAGATTAAAAAGGAGGAGAAGAGCATTCCAAGCAGAAGTCATGACCAACCTGATTCATCGGGAGCTACATGTACAATAACAAATAGACAACACCTGAGAATTACTGAAAATTTGATGGAGGAACAAAAACATGTAATAAAAGCACCAAAATGAACTGGCAGTTAAAGTAACCCGTGGAGAAACTGTTAAATGCATCCATAAAATAAGAACTGGCAGACTAAAAATAATAAGAGATAATGATTTTTGTAAAATAAAAATACTATTAATTATGTACATATCGGGGCCTGATAAGATGGAAGATGGTATCAGAGAAGACTGATGGAACATAAAGCAAAAAAGTAGAATTTTAGACAGAAATAAAGGAAAAAAATTGTGAAGAAATTTAATATTCATCTTATATATGTTTCAGAAGAAAACAAGAAAATAGAGGGGAAGAAACAGATTTAATAATAGAAAATAAATCCCCTGAGTTAAAGAAAGACCCAAGCCTTCATATACAACTTTTATATTTCTCCAGCATTAAGTAATATAAAATAAACAGTCTTGATAAATGTTGGTAAAATTTCTGAAATTCAGGGATAAAGAGGAGGTGCATGACAATGACATTGATAATGATTTCTTATATGTAACTGAATATTATAAATCAGGTAAATGTTTTAAATGTTCTGAGGAAAAAAGATTTTGAAATTTTAATTCTATAATCAGACAAGTTATTACTTGAATATAATGGTAAAGTAAATACATTTTCCAACAAGCAAGGGCTTGGAAAATATGTTATTTCAATTATTTCTATGAAATAAATAACTACTTGAAGATATAATCCACAAAAACTAAAGATGAGATTTGAAGTCATGAGGTTCAATTAACAGTGGTAAGCAAAGAAACTAGTAAAACCTAAAACCATGCCCACATAATTGCTGTCAAATTGCTACAAAATTTAACAAAAACCTTAATAATCCATTCCTCAATAAAAAGAGACACATACTCAGTTAGAATTTAAAGCTAATTAACAGTCCAAAACTAAAAGTTTAGGTGGTTTCATTAAATCTCAGAGGTGGAAGAGTAAAGGATATGCAGGGCATAATAGCCTCTTAATCATAAAAAGAACTCATAATAAAAAAATGGGTCTTCCTTTATACAATTATTTTTTAAAATATTCAATAGCTAATACATTTTAAAATAAGTTAACAGCAAACTTATAGAAAATATTTGTAATTAATACAAAAGACATAATTTTGAGTCCCTTCAAATCATTAAAAAGTCTAAAAAGAGCCCAAGATGGCAGCCACCGTGAAGAAGGGGGCTGAGAAGATGTCAATGTTATTTTTGAAGATCAACAAAAGAAAAACAAATTTCACTGAATATAAGGAGAGCTGAAGGAGGAAAGGAGTGAAAAGGAAACAACTCTAAAATTTAGAAGATGCTTGTGAGGACGTCATGCTTGCAGATAATGACTGCTTAATGATACCTGACCAAATTGGTGATGTTTTCATTAGTCATTCTCAGGAAGAAACATAGGAAATGTTAAAAGAAACAAAGAAAAATTTGCTAGAAGAAATTGATGCCTGAGAATCCAAAATGGAATTAATTCAGGGGGTGTTAGCAGACTCAGTTATATGCAAAATTTGGGAGCAACATAAACCTTGAAGCTGATGGAGTTAAACATTTTATAATACTTTAAAAAATTTGTTTAATAAACTTGACTATCGTTTAAAATTTTTTTAAAAGTCTATAAGGGGGAGGGCAAAGGTAATGAGCTACCAATTCATAAAATAAGAGAAAATAATATCCAATAATTATATAAAACCTCACTGTTATTAGAGAAATCCAAATTAAAGACAACAAAGCAATATATTCAATGTTCTAAAAACAAAACAAAACCATTTTCACCCCAAATTTTAGACCCAGTTAAACAATACAAACCTAATGGTTTGCTTCAAAGCTGTTCCTCCTTCCTCAAATCATCAGAATCAGAATCCTCTCTCCAACCATTAATTTTTTATTTTTATTTATTTATTTATTTATTTATTTATTTATTTATACTAGGACATTTTGAGAGAGGGAAGGTATAGCCATGCAAAGCATTAGTTTGCAAGCAATGAGTTGGTACAGATCAAATTTTCTCAACCTCTGCATTATTGACATTCTGGGCTAGATAATTCTTTGTTGTGGGTGTTGTCCTGTGCATTGTGGGATATTTAGTGGCACCCCTAACCTCTACTACTAGATGCCTATAACAATCTTTCTCCCCTCAGTTATGACAATGAAAAATAACATCGGATAGCATCAAATTGTCTCTGGGAGGCAAATTTACTCCTGACTGAGAATCAGTGGTGTAGAGCTTGTATGAACAGTTTTTACCTCTGCAAATCTTGTTACTAATAATAAAAATAGAAATAAAAATTACCAATTTCAAAGCTTCCATCAATTAAGCCAGAAACCGAAGATGATATGTCAAATCTCCTTTCTATTTGAGTGATGGAACTTTTCATAACGATTCCACCTAGTCCCTTACACATAAAGCTGAATGACAGGGCTACTAAGAACACCTAAGAAAAAGCAGAAAGAAAGAAAAAAATGATTAATATAAAGACTATAGTGCTTATATATGCATTGAATTAAAAATAACTTATCTTCTTTACTTAAAAACATTATTTTTATCATTAAAATCATACTCACCTTTCCTCTACACCAATTAGTACTTCCTAGTCCTTTTAACGTTATCATCACTATACTGATAAAGCATCATTTTCTAACTTGGTTACAACATCAGATAATTAGAGCAGAACAATCAAGTCTGTTATTTTTCATTTTATATTACTAGCTGATTTTTAAGAAGCTGGATAATGACCTGAGATGGTAATGATGATAAGCTATTCTTTGTCCCCCCATGAATCATATAGGCTAACTGTGAGGGAAGTGGCTAGACATTCTCAAAGATGGCATTTCCAGGAAGTCAGCTGGAAATTGAACTTTTTAAAAAATTTATAAATCCTATTATTGGAGAAATCCAAATAAAAATGAAAACAACAAAACAGCATATTCAACATTCTAAAAAAATACTTTAGTAGTTATACTTTATTTTCAAATTCATTTTAACAAAATGTGTTGATTCATCCTTCTTATAGGCCACATTTATACCCACAAGTAAATTCCTTTTACATCTAACATTAAAATATTATTCTGCTATGGACTGTATGTTTGTGTCCCCACCAAATTCATATGTTGAAACTCTAATCCCTAATGTGATGGTATTTGGAGATTGGTCCTTTGGGAATTAGGTCATGAAGGTAGAGCCCTTATGATAGGATTAGTGTCCTTAGAAGGGCTTACTTCTCTCTGCTTTGTGAGGACACAAGAAGATAGCCATCTGAAAGTGAGGAAGAGCGTTCTCACCAGAACCCAATGATGCTGGTACCTGGATCTCAAGACTTCCAGCCCCCAGAACCATGAGAAATAAATTTCTGTTGTTTAAGCCACTTAGTCTGTGGTATTTTCTCATAGCAACCCAAGCTGATTCAGACAGGTCTTTCTTATTACCTCCTATACCACCAGTGGTAGCCACCATTATGTCTGGCCTGGATCATCACATTAGCCTGTTATTAAATCTTTCTGCTTCTGTTCTCATCCCCCTTACAGTCTCTTCTCAACACAGTAACTACAAAAATTCTTTCAAAATAAAAATTAGATTATGCCACCACTCCTTGTTTTCCCATCTCACTCTTAGTAATATCTAGTCTTTCCAATAGCCTACAGGGCTCTAAATGATCTGTCCTCTGCTGATTATCCCTTCCCTAAAAATATTCCATTTCACCCTTCATATTCTGTTACTCTAGTTCTTGCTCATTCCTGTCCATCCACAAGAGCCTTTGAGGATTCCAGGTTTATTATTTTGCCACAGGTTCTTTGTTCTTGCTTTTCTTCCTACAGGGAAAGCTCTTCTCCATCACTCACTCCCTCACATCCTTGAGGCTTTTGCTCAATGTAACTTTCAGAGTGAGGCTTTCCTTATCCATCCTATTTAAAATTATACCACTTTCTCCTTACAATATATTTTATTTATTTATATGTGTAATATATATTGCCCTCACTATAACTTGCATCAGGGCAGGATTTTTTTCTTGTTCTCTTTTGTTCACTGCTATCTCCCCAGGGCTTAGAACAGTACCTGCCACAAAGATGCTAAAAAATATGTTGAGCTTTTGTCTAACTAGAACTTACTATGTGTCTTACATGAGGTTATGCTTGGAGAAGGAGATAAAAGGCCCAATACAGCCCTTCCATGGCTGGAAAAATGTATGTACTTTCCTTCCTGTATATGGAACTTTCAATGAAGTTGAAAGGGCTTGAAAAAAGTTGTAAATGTTACAACTTAATAGAAATAACAAAGAATTCTTATATAAGATATAGGAAGTCATCTAAGAATGAAACACCAAAGGTGGAAGGGTATCAAAGCCAGTTTTGCTAAGCTGGTAAAGGGAACAAAAGACCCATTGGAAAAAGATATTAAATTTGTCCAGAGGGATTAGACAAAAATTATGAATATTTTCTTCAAGGAAAGCCAATTTTGACATATTATAGTATCATTTACTATCTTTACATTATAGAACAGAAAGGAAAATTTTTTGGTTCTAATCATTTCAAAAAAATCATGTTATTGACATCAGAAATTAAGAAATGGAGATGGGAGTGATGTCAGCAAAATGACAAAATAGGAACCCTCAATCCTCCTTCCCCCATGGATACATAGACCTAACAACAACAAACGGAATATTTCTCTGAGAAATCCAGAAACCATTTAAAATATTTCTGCATCCTCAACAGGGTGAAGACAACCATACAGGTTCAGGAGGAAAATCCGTGACACTCTCAACTTTCTTGCCAGGTCCTTCACCCAACCAAGCATCATTGATGTAATTGGGACAAAACCCCCAACTCGTATCTTCTGTATGGGGAGAGAAAGGAATAGCACTTATATCCAATGCTCTGACTTGTATGGAGGCAGCATGAGGGACCAGTTTATATTCAAGTACTGACAAGAGTGGGTGGCTAGATTTGAGGATCTCAGAACAAAGACAATAAAACATGAACCAGAATCTGTAGTACCATGGATAGACACTAGGTAGAGCACCAGTATTGTAATTTACTAAACCAGGGAGGGTGTAATATCCAGGTAGAAGTCCTAAGTAGACACTGGCAAACTTCTCTAATAGCCCAAGGAGGAAACTTGAGCCCAGAAAAGAACTTGAGAGGTCTAGATAATATCTAGCCTGGCTACATAGTTAAACTCATCCCTGTACAAAACCATAAAGCCTGAGAGAGTTGGCTGATTCTTCAAATGCCAAAGTTTCAACAACAGAAAAATAATAAGACATACAAAGAAAAAGGAAACCACAGCACATTTAAAGGAAGAAATTAAATCTCCAGAAATTAACCCTAAAGAAATGGAGATACATGAATTGCCAGGGAAAGAATTCAAAATTACTATCATAAGGATATTCAATGAATTAAAACACAGAATAGAGATACCTCAAATGAAATCAGAAGAATAATATATAAACAAAGTGACATTATTAATGAAGAAACAGAAAATTGGAAGAAGAACCAAACAGAAATTCTGGAACTGAAGAAAACATTACCTGAATTGAAAACCTCACAGAGGAACTCAAAATTAAACTTGACCAGACAGAAAAAGAATCAACAAACTCAAAGACTGAGCCAAGAGGGGGAAAAAAATGAATGAAGAAAAATGAAGAATGTAAAGGACCTATGGGACAACACCACCAAGCAGAACAGTATTTGCATTATGAGAATTCCAGAAGAAGAAAGAGAAAGGAGCAGAAAAATTATTTAAAGAATATAGCCCCAAATTTTCCAAATCTAAGTAGAGTAATGTACATGCAAATTTGATAAATTCAAAGAAGTACATTTAGGATAAATGTAATGACAGCGACACCAAGATACATCATAATCAAACTGTCAAAAATCACAGACAGAGAAAATCTTGAAAGCAGTAGGAGAAAAGTGACTCATCATCATACAAGGGAATTCCCATTAGATTATCGTCAGATTTTTCAGCAAAAAACCTTGCAGACTAGAAAGGAATAGAATAAAATATTCAAAGTACTAAAAGAAAAAGTCTGCCAACAAAGATTGTATCTATCAAAACTGTCCTTTAAGAATAAGGAGAAATCAAAACTTTCCCAGATAAGTCAAAGCTGAGGGAATTCATAACCACTAGATCTGCCCTACAAGAAACACTGAAGGTTCTGCAAATTAAAGTGAAAGGATAAAGAATATCAACACAAAACCATACTGAAATATAAAATTCCCCAGTAAAGGAAATATACGATACAATACAATTGTATTGTCTCTATTATAGAGTATACATGAAGAGAAATGAAAAGAGAATCAAAATACGTTACTACAAAAAAAATCAAACACAAAGAGAAACATCAAGAGAGGAAAAGAGAACACAAAATTTTAAGACAGAAAGAAAACAAATGACAAAATAGCAATAGTTCTTTCTATCCATAATTACTTTAAATGTAACTTGATTGAGTACATTAATCAAAAGACATAGATTTCCTGAATTGATTATGATTAAAAAAATAAGATTCAACTACATGCTGTCTACAAGAGATTCACTTTAGATCTAGGACACCAAAAGGCTAAAAATGAAAGGCTGTGTAATAAGCTGAATATTTTTGTCCCTTCAAAATTCATGTCAAAAACCTAATCATCAAATAGATGGTATTAAGAAGTGGGGTCTTTGGGAGGTTATTATGTCAAGCACACAGAGACCCCCATGAATAGGATTTGCATCCTTATAAAAGAGACCCCAGAGGGCTCTCCTGTCCTTTTTCTATCATATGAAGACATTATGAGAAAACAGCCATCTATGAATCAGGAAACCAGCCATCACCAGTAACCTAATTGCCAGCACATTGATCTTGAATGTCCCAACCTCCAAAACTATGAGAAATAAATATTTGTTACTTAAGGCACCCAGTCTATGGTATTTTTGTTATACCTGCCCAAACAAGTAAGAAATAATATTTTATGCAAACAAGAACGTAAAGAGAATGGGGATGGCCATACTTTTACAGATAAAATAGTCTTTAAGGCAAGAACTGTCACAGAGACAAAGAAGGACATTATATAAGGGTCAATTCATCAGGAAGATATAACAATTATAAATGTATATATGTAACTAAAATTAGAACAACTCAAATATTTGAAGCAAACATTGACAGAACGAATAGTAGAAATAGAAACATATAAAGAATCAGAGATTCAATACCACACTTTTAATAATAAATAGACCAACCAGATAGGAAATCAATAGGGAAATGGAAGATTTGAACAACACTGTAAGCCAATTAGACCCCATTGGACCTAGACATTTATAGGACACTCCATCTATCAGCAGAATATATATTGTTCTCAAGTGCACATGAAACATTTTCCAAAACAGACCAAATGTTATGTTACAAAACAGTGCTAAAAAATTTAATAAAATTGAAATCATATGATGCATCCTCATTGACCACAGAAAAATCCACAAATACGTGGAAATTAAACAATACAACCAATAGATCAAAGAAAAAATCACAAGGTGAAAGACATATGCTATCTGGAGACAAATGAAAATGAAAACACAACATACCAAAACATATGGGATGTCGTAAAAGCACCACTAAAAGTGTATAGTGATAGATGATAACATTGAAAAAAAAGATCTCAAATCGACAAACCTATCCTTACACCTCAAGGGTCTAGAAAAAGAAGAAAAAACTCAACCCAAAGTTATCAGAATTAAGTAAATAATAAGGATTTTAGAGTAGAGATAAATGAAAAAGGGAATAGAAAAACAATAGAAAAAAATCAATGAAACTAAGAGATTTTAAAGAAATCGATAAAATTGACAAACACTTAGATTAACTGAGAAAAACAGAGGACACTGAACTAGCTAAAATTAGAAATAAAAGAGGAGACATTACAAATAATGTCACAGAAATAAAATAAGTTATGATGCTACTATGAACAATTATATGCCAAAAAATTGAGTAACCTAGAAGAAATGGATAAATTATTAGAAACGTACAACCCACCAGGATTGAATAACAAAGAAATAAAAAAATCTGAACAGATCTGTATCTAGTGACGAGATTGAAGCTGTAATTAGAAACTTCCCAACAAAGAAAGCCCAGGACAGGATGGTTTCACTGGAGAATTCTACTACTACTATTTATTATTATTATTATTATTATTATTATTATTATTATTATTCTATTTAAAGAATTAATGCTAATTCTTCTCAAATACTTACAAAGAATTGAAGAGGAAAGGATACTCCCAAATTCATTAAATGAAGCCACATGACCTGATATCAAAGCCAGACAAAAACATCACAAGGAAAGAAACTACAGACTAGTATCCCTGATGAATATTGTTGTAAAGATTCTCAACAAAATACTAGCAAACAGTAATTAACAGTGCTAAAAGGATCATACACCATAACCAAGTGGAATTTATAACTGGAATGCAAATCAGATTGTTGAAAATCTGACTTATGAAAATCAATGTAATACATCACATTAGCAAAATGAAGAATAAAACCACATAATCATCTCAATAGATGCAGAAAAAGCATTTCACAAAATTCAACAGTTGTATGATAGAAGCACTCAACAAACTAGGAATAGAAGAAAACTATCTCAACAGGATAAAGGTTATATGAAAAAAGTCCATATCTAACATCATACTCAATGGGGAAATATTGAGAACTTTTCCTCTGAGAACAGGAACAAGGCAAGGATGCCCACTGTAGCCGCTACTCTCCAACACAGTACTGGAAGTTTTAGCCAGAGTAATTAGACAAGAAAAAAAATTAAAGGCATACAAACTGGAAGAGAAGTAAAATTATATTTTGCTATATTATTTATTTATAATTATATTTATCATTTATTTATAACTTGTGTTATTATTATTTGTTCACAGATTAAATGATCTTAGTTGTAGAAATCTGTAAAGATTCCACATAAGAAAGCTATTAGAACTACTAAAGTGCAGCAAAGATACAGGATAAAAAATTAACACTCAAAAATCAGTTGTGTTTCTATACACTGAAAATAAGCGATCTGAAAAGGAAATTAAGAAAAGAATCCCATTTACTATAGCATCGAAGGAATAATATATTTAAGAATAAACTAAGGAGGTGAAAGACATATGCTAAAAACTACAAAACATTGCAAAAGAAATCAAAGAAGATCAAATAAATGAAAAAGACAATTGTGCTAGTAGACTGGAAGATGTAATATTGTTAAAATGTCCATGTTACTCAAAGTTAAAATGTTCATACTACTAAGTGGGGGTATGTTGATGATCAGGGGAGGCATGTTAAATAAAGAAAGATGCATCTTTTTTTTAATGATTTTTTATTATATTATGTTAGTCACCATACAGTACATCCCCGGTTTCCGATGTAAGGCTCGATGATTCATTAGTTGTGTATAACACCCAGTGCACCATGCAATACGTGCACTCCTTACTACCCATCACCAGTCTATCCCATTCCCCCACCCCCCTCCCCTCTGAGGTCCTCAGTTTGTTTCTCATAGTCCATAGTCTCTCATGAATCGTGGAAGGAGCCGAGATGCCCTTCAACGGAAAGATGCATCTTTAACTTACTAAGTGAGTGGGATACCCAACTAAGCTCCTGTCAGTTTTCCCTGGGACCTCTCTTCACCCCATTATCAGTGTCTTTGCCTTTGATGCACCCTTGGAGCCACTTCCATGCTTTTCAGTTTTCTTCTCTTGCACCTATCTTGGACTAGGATTTCTTTCTAGTTCTTTTTACTATGTACCTTTCAGAAAACCCTCATGGTTTCTGACTTACAGAATATATCCCTTCTTGTTTTGTAGCAGAGTTATGAGTTGCTTTTAATACCTTTTAGATTATTTATTTAAATTGGAGGGAGGAAGAGGTGGCTTCTGCCTTACGCTCAGTCTGCTATGAAGAATTGGAAGGCTTCAAGTTTTGGCTCTCTTCTAATGAATAAATAGAAAAAAAAATGTTACCAGGCTCTCCATCAAACTTGGATGCCTGACACATAATGAGCAAAGATTCAATAAATGTTTTTGGGTTGTTGGATAAATCATAATTCCCCCAATTCAGATTACAAATCTGGTACAGAGTCAACATGTAGTGAAATCTCTCACTTCTTAGTTTCCTCAGTCTTTAGATGGAGATAATTATACTAAAGTTGTTATGAGGATTAGTTTAAATAATACACATAAAATTCTTGGCACAGTGCTAGCCACACAGTAAGCATCAATAAATGTATTTTTATTACTATTGTGAGCTACCATCATTCAGCTTTTAGCTTTAGGTTCATTCAGATCAAAATAGGACTTAGGATCATTTAGCTAAACACAGTTTTATGCCATACACTATTACAGGTGTTGCAGAATCACTAATGAGCATATTGACAATATGATTTATTGATTATTGAAGAAATAGAAAAGTGAACTCATCTAAATGCTGACCATCTAAGCACTCATTTATGAAATCAAAAAGGAGAAAATTTCAGAAAATAATAGAACATCTCATTAAAGCAGATATAAATATAATCAGGTATAAACCCTGTCCTGTATGAGAAGAAATTTCTAAAAGTTTGGAGAAAGCTTTTTCACAGCTCATATCTTCAATCTTACAAGAAAAGTTAGCCCAAAATAAGAGAGACTCAAAAAAGTAAAAATCTCACAGAATAAATCTAAACTGCTTTTTAAAAAAAGGAAAAAGTTTGCAGAACTCTACCTCTGAAACTAATAGTACACTATATGTTAATTAATTGAATTTAAATAAAATAAATTTTTAAAAAATCAAAATTAAATTAAATTAAAATTAAAAAAGGAAAAATGTATTAGATGTAAACACATAGCCACAGTAGAATCTCTCCAGGGAGCTGGGATTTTAGAAGGATATGAAATGAGTTAATATAGATAGATTTATAAATGTGCTTTCCTTTATCTAACTACAACCCTATGAGATGGGCATTTTTAACCCTGTTCCTAACTCAGGACTGAAGTGCAGAGTAAAAATGACACAATGATTTTCTCAGAACTTAAAAAATCAAAAGGAGTAAGAAAGATGAAATCTTTAGTGGAAAACATTAAAAAGCCTATGTCATGAGGTAGAGAATTAAGACTGAACGATTTCAAACCAGAGATAAAAATGTTCACAATTATCAAATGGATATTAAAGTATCACAGGTCGAAGGAGCTAACTGGTATTCAGGTAAGAGATAAAGTCTGTATTTACCTGCAATCATGGCAAGTCAGTCCTTTATATTTTTTGGCAAGAGTTCTGGAATTGAAGTCAGAAGACAGTTCCAAGTTTCTCTTTTGCCCGAGGTACAGCCATGATTAACTCAGTTAACTCATTTGAACCTCAATTTATTTACTCAGCAAACATTTATTGAGCAACTCCAGTTTGGCAATTACTCTGCTACATCTTGGAGTTGAGACAGGTGCAGAATAAGAAGGGCAGTAAAAGCTAAACATAAAAATGCCCTAAAGGTATTAATAATTTCCTGGGGCAAAAACAATAAACAATGCCAGCATAATAATGTAATGAATACTTTAAAGTAATAATGTCATGAGTACATAGGAAAGATGATTAATTCTGTCTATACTGATTAAAGTTTCTACAGGTGTGGTGACATTTCAACTAAGTCTTTAAGAGGTAATAGAAACTTAGAAATTGAAGGAGAAATAAACATTTAAGACAAATAGGAAACACATGAAAAGCCCAAGTAGTGAAAGAACACAGGTAATTTGAAAAACAGAAAGATTATCTGTGTAGGTGGAACTTAAGGATAGAAATATGCCAAACATTGGGAGATGAAATTATATTTTTAAATGTAGCATAAGGAAATTAAATTTTAGAGGGCTGATTCCAGTATCTATGTAGAAGATGGACTTAATGACAAAGAAATTTGTTAGAAAGCTGGTTTCAGAAAAAAAAAGGCTAATAGTTGGAAAGACAGAAATAAAAGATCACAGACACACTTTGGAGAAGTTTAAGAGGAGAATCAATAAGATGTGGGAATAAGGGAAAATGAGTTTTCTGATTTTATTTTCTAAGTTTCTAGTTTGGATAACTGTATGTACTAATGTTATTTGAGATGAGAAAAAGAAAAATCTTGGGTTTAAAAACAATGAAATCATCTTTTTACTAGTCGAGTTTGAGATTCCTAAAAATACACATGCATCAAGTAGACACAGCTGGCAGGTTTGGTGCTCAAGAGAGTTTTGTCTGGAGGTTGTTTTGAAATTTACTAGGGAATAGCTGTATAATTAATCCATTTTCAAGTTTATTCCCTTAAGAAAATCTCCTGCCCCTTGGAATTAACTTAACCAGAGACGTAAAGGACCTATATTCTAGAAACTATAAATCACTCTTGAAAGACATTGAGGAAGACATAAAAAGATGGAAAGATATTCCATGCTCATGGATCAGAAGAATTAACATAGTTAAAATGTCCATGCTACCCAGAGCAATCTACACTTTCAATGCTATCCCGATCAAAATACCAAGGACATTTTTCAAAGAACTGGAACAAACAGTCCTTAAATTTGTATGGAAACAGAAAAGGCCCCGAATCTCCAAGGAACTGTTGAAAAGGAAAAACAAAGCTGGGGGCATCACAATGCCGGATTTCGAGCTGTACTACAAAGCTGTGATCACAAAGACAGCATGGTACTGGCACAAAAACAGACACATAGACCAATGGAACAGAATAGAGAGCCCAGAAATGGACCCTCGGCTCTTTGGGCAACTAATCTTTGATAAAGCAGGAAAAAACATCCGGTGGGAAAAAGACAGTCTTTTCAATAAATGGTGCTGGGAAAATTGGACAGCTACATGCAAAAGAATGAAACTTGACCACTATCTCACACCATACACAAAAATAAACTCCAAATGGATGAAAGACCTCGATGTGAGACAGGAATCCATCAAAATTCTAGAGGAGAACATAGGCAACAACCTCTACGACATCGGCCAAAGCAACCTTTTTCATGACACATCCCCAAAGGCAAGAGAAACAAAAGATAAAATGAACTTGTGGGACTCCATCAAGATAAAAAGCTTCTGCACAGCCAAGGAAACAGTCAAAAAAACTAAGAGGCAGCCCACGGAATGGGAGAATATATTTGCAAATGACACTACAGATAAAGGACTGGTATCCAAGATCTACAAAGAACTTCTCAAACTCAATACACGAGAAACAAATCAACAAATCAAAAAATGGGCAGAAGATATGAACAGACACTTTTCCAATGAAGACATACAAATGGCTAACAGACACATGAAAAAATGTTCAAAATCATTAGCCATCAGGGAAATTCAAATCAAAACCACACTGAGATACCACCTTACGCCAGTTAGAATGGCAAAAATAGACAAGGCAAGAAACAACAATTGTTGGAGAGGATGTGGAGAAAGGGGATCCCTCCTACATTGTTGGTGGGAATGCAAGTTGGTACAGCCACTCTGGAAAACAGTGTGGAGGTCCCTTAAAAAGTTAAAAATTGAGCTACCCTATGATCCAGCCATTGCACTACTGGGTGTTTACCCCAAAGATACAGACGTAGTGAAGAGAAGGGCCATATGCACCCCAATGTTCATAGCAGCAATGTCCACAATAGCTAAATCATGGAAGGAGCCGAGATGCCCTTCAACAGATGACTGGATTAAGAAGTTGTGGTCCATATATACAATGGAATATTACTCAGCTATCAGAAAGAACGAATTCTCAACATTTGCTACAACATGGACGGCACTGGAGGAGATAATGCTAAGTGAAATAAGTCAAGCAGAGAAAGACAACTATCATATGATTTCTCTCATCTATGGAACATAAGAACTAGGATGATCGGTAGGGGAAGAAAGGGATAAAGAAAGGGGGGGTAATCAGAAGGGGGAATGAAACATGAGAGACTATGGACTCTGAGAAACAAACTGAGGGCCTCAGAGGGGAGGCGGTGGGGGAATGGGATAGACTGGTGATGGGTAGTAAGGAGGGCACGTATTGCATGGTGCACTGTGTGTTATACATAACTAATGAATCATCGAGCCTTACATCGGAAACCGGGGATGTACTGTATGGTGACTAACATAATATAATAAAAAATCATTAAAAAAAAATAAAATGTAATTTATATACAATAAAATACAAAAACTGTAAAAAAAAAAAAAGAAAGAAAGAAAGAAAGAAAGAAAGAAAGAAAGAAAGAAAATCTCCTGCCCCACTGCACCCTCGTTTTTCCATAACTCTTTCCTGTCCTTTCCAGTAAAAAGTGAGTTGTTTACATTTGCAATATCAAATCCTATTTTTGCATCACTCCTCTCTAGTATCCTGAGCAGGCTTATGTTATTCTTGCTTTTCAATTTTTTTTTTCAGGGTTTTGTTTCAGACACTCTTCTCTTTTTACTCCACATACCCTTTCTGGGAAAGCTCACCAGTTGTCATTGGTTTTATTACCAGCTAGATGCTGATGATTACCAAACCTATATCTTGAGCCAAGATTGCTTTTGCAGAGTTTTAGATTGCTTTTCCAAAGTGCCTACATTAGAACTCCCCTCAGGTGTTTCATTGTTATGTCCAGATCTCTTTCTTCTTTTTCACCTCCTTTTCCTGTGTCACTACCTGCTGCTGAGGCTAGAAGCTGCTCCCTTCTGGGTTACAGCCAATCAATTCCCCAAAGTTAAAAATTTAACCTTATAAAAACCTCTCTTTTCAACATACTTCACTTTATATTTCTACTTAAATGACGATCATCTTTCACCCAGATTACCACCTTTTCCAACTGGCATCTCTCTTTCCTCATTGGTATCCTTTTCACTCTGTAGCCAGGGTGATCTTTAAATATGTATAACCATTCCCACTTCCAAAAGAGCTCAATAGGTTCCCACGACACTGATCCTCCAGTAAATAACAATTATAAAGTCTAAGGGGAAACCAAAAACCACCTGGAGGAAGACATTGGAGGGCAAACAAAAGCAGTCAGACTCTGGATGGGAGTTGACACTCAGAAGAAAATGTGTAAGATTAGATTCTCATTCTTCAGGTTTTGAGGTGAGGCCACAGCTCCTTCAAAGCTAAAACTCCTAGGGCGACTGGGTGGATTGTCCATTGAGTGACCTACTCTTGACTTCCACTCAGGTCATGACCTCAGGGTTGTGAGATCAAGCCTGCTTAGGATTCTCTCTCTCTCCCTCTGCTCCTGCCCCCTGCACATGCGCACATGCACTTTCTCTCTTGGGGGGGAAGCAAAAATAAAAACCCTGTAGTCCTTTTAACCTGAAAAATGAAAAAGAAGAGTTTAAGTTAACCACAGCCACCTAAAAGTTAAGGGGAGAATCTTATAAAGGAGAGATGAGGGGTTAGGTGGGGGCGGGGGCCAGCTGGGATGATAAGAAGTCATGCAAAATTGGAAAATAGGAAGAATATACACTAATTAAATGTTTGCTGGAATTTAATCCTTCATTGTTTCTGTTTTTATTCTCACAGCTCTTATTTTTTAAAACTTATTTTCCATGTTAATATGATGATACAGGGCACTGTTTGGCTTGTTTTACTGAAATGCAAAATTATGGTTGAATACTACAAATTATTATTTGGTCTTTTTTTGCTTTCAGTTATCTCTTGAAAACTACATCTAATGTTTTTTCTGCCTTTTAGAAACAAGGTATAGGGTTTCTAAATTAATCTTAATTCAATAATATTTGTAATGTAAAATTATTATGCTATTTGCTCTACTGAAATAAAATGATTTTTTTCTCATCTCCAAATAGTGCAGCTGCTTAGAAGAATTTCTAGTTAGAATGCTTTGTGAATGGAGAAAGTAACTGCAGATGTGGTAGAAATAGGAAGAGAACTGGAATTAGAAGTGGAGCCTGAAGATATGACTGTATTGCTGCAATCTCCTGACAAAACTTCAATGGAAGAGGAGTTGCTGCTGATGAATGAGCAAATAAAGTGGTTTCTTGAGATGGAATCTACTCCTGGTGAAGATGCTATGAAGATTGTTAAAATGACAATAAAGCATTTAGAATATTACATCAACTTAGCTTAAAGTAACAATAGGGTTTGAGAGGATTGATTCCAATTTTGAAAGAAATTCTACTGTGGGTGAAATGCTATCAAACAGATAGCTTGTGAAAGGGAGAGTTGATCCATGTGGCAAACTTCACTGCTGCCTTATTTTAAGAAATTGCCACAGCTTCCCCAGCCTTCAGCAACTACCATCCTGATCAGTCGGCAGCCATGAACTTTGAGGAAAGAACTTCCACTACCAAAAGATTATGAATCTCTGAAAGCTCAAATGATGGTTAGCATTTTTTAGCAACTTTTTAAATTAAGCAATGTACATTGTTTTAGGCATAATGCTATCACACACTTAGTAAACTGCAACACGGTGTAAACATAACTTTTGTGTGCATGTATTGCATTACGCACTGTGTGTTATACGCAAACAATGAATCATGGAGCACTACATCAAAAACTAATGATGTGCTGTATGGTGACTAACATAACATAATAAAATTAAATTTAAAAAAGTAATTTGTTTTGTCAATCATACCTCAATAAAACTGGGAAAAATATCATTTGACTCCCTTTACTGCAATATTTGTTTTACTATGGTGGTCTGAAACCAAACCCAAAATATAACTGAGGTATACTTGTACAAGACTAACAGAAAACAACACTGTAGCAATAGTATACCTTCCCTATCAATCATTACTTTAAATGTAAATAGATTAAACTCCCCCATCAAAAGACATAAAATGGTTGAATGGATAAAAAAAGAAAAATAAGACTCAGCTATGCCCTGTCTACAAGAAACTCACTTTAGATTTAAGGACACATAGAGACTGAAAGTGAAGTGATGGAAAAAGATATTTGATGCAATTGGTAACCAAAGGAGAACAAGAATGGTTGTGCTGATATCAGACAAAACAGAACTTAAGTAAAAACGTCCCAAGAAACAAAAAAGTACATTATATAATGATAAAAGTGTCAATAGACCAGGAAGACAGAACAATTATAAATGTATATTATATGTGTATATCCAACATCAGAGTGCCTAAATATATAAAGCAAACATTGACAAGACAAAACAGAAAATATATATGGCAATACAGTAGGAACATTTAATACCTCACTTTAAATAATGGATAGAACATCCAGGTGGAAGATCAATAAAGAAATGGAGAACTTAAACAATACTATAAGGCAAATGAACCTAACAACATATATAGAACATTCTACCTAACAACAGCAAAATACACATTTCTCTTAAGTGTACACATATCTTTCTCCAAGATATACCAGATGTTAGGTCACAAGATAAATCTTAAATTAAGGAGGATTGAAATCATACCGAGTACCTTTTCTCCCCATGATAGAATGAAACCAGAAATCGACAGCAAAAGGAAAACTGGAAAATTCACAATATGTGAAAATTAAACAACACATTGCTAAACAACAATGGGTCAAAGAAGAATTCAAAGAAGTAATTAGAACATACCTCAAGACAAAAACGAAAACACAACATACAAAAAGTTACGGAATACAGAAAAAAAATAGTATTGAGAGAACTTCATAGCACCTACATTAAAAAAAAAAGAGGAAAGATCTCAAATAAACCATCTAACTTTACATGTCAATGAGATAGAAAAAGAAAAAAACTAAGACCAAAGCTAGTAGAAGGAAGGAAATAACAAACGTCAGAGCAGAAATAATAAATAAAATAGAAAAACAATAGGAAAAACCAATAAAACTAAAAGTTGTTTACTTGAAAAGATTAAAAAATTGAGAAACCCTTAGACTAAGAAGAAAGCACACTCAAATAAATTTTTAAAAAGAGACATTATACTTGATGCCACAGAAATAAAAAGAATTGGGTTCAGTCAGCTAAGCATCTGACTTTTGATTTTGGCTCAGGTCATGATCTCAGGGTTGTGAGATCGAGCCCCAAGTCAGGATCAGCATGGAGTCTACATAATATTGTCTCCCTCTGCCCTCCCCACTCCCCGCATGCATGCGTTCTTTCTCTCTCTCTCTCTCTCTCCAAAAACAAACAAACAAAAAAAACAAAACAAAAAAAAAAGAAAGAAGAAAAGAAAAAAAAATTAAAATTAAAAGGATCATTAGAGACTACTATGAGAGACTACTTTTTAGAGACTACTATGCCAACAAACTGGATAACTTAATAGAAATGGATAAATTACTAGAAACATACAATGTACCATATATATAAAATATATATAATATACAAAGTGTGTATACATGCATATATATACACACGATATATTTTTTCACAAGTTTTGGAGATTAGGACCTGGACATCTTCCTTTGCGGGCTGTTATTCTTCCTATCTATGAATTTATTAGGTAAATGGCAAGGAGGTATTGAGGTTGCAAACAGAGGTGTTAATCGGATGACCTTAAAGAGATTATCCCGAATTTCCCTGGTTAACCCAATGTGATCACAAGGGTCCCTTAAATGTGGAAGAGGGAAGCATAAGAGTCAGTGCTCACGTGATGCAGCGTGAGAATTACAGGACTTCCCACCAGCTTTGCATATGAAAGAGAGCCTTGAACCACAAACTTGGGCCAGCCTCCAGGAGCTTGAAAAGGCAAGGAAATGGATTGTTGCCTAGATCCTCCAGAAAGGAACACAGCCCTGCCAACACCTGGATTTTAGTACAATGTGACCCATTTCGGGCTTCTGAACTTCAGGACTGTAAGATTCTTATAGAATTATAATAAATTAGTTTTTTAAGCCATTAAAGGCACACATGTGTACACACACATATACATATGTGTGTTTGTGTGTCAGTGTCAGCTGGCGATAAATGCTATGAAAAAAATAAATTTGATCAAAGAGTTATGTGTAGGATAGGGTATTTTATATGGGATGGTCAGGGATGAGGTAACGTTCAAACAGAAATGTGAATGAAATGAAGGAGCATGGTATCTGGAAGGAGAACATTCAGAAGGGAAATCAGCAAGCACAAACTTCACGTCAGAAGCTTGCTCAGCATTTTTGACAAATAGCAAAAGTCTAACATGGCTAACGGCTAATATGGAAAGTGAGTCAGAGGAAACCAGCAGGATATGAATGCTACTGGTGGTTACATAAGGGATGGTTATTCTGATTGTTTTTGAAGGGGGAGTGGCAATGAAGGCAAAAAGAGGGGGCTTTTACTTTTGCCTTATTATTTATGTTTTTTGATGATGAGGCATTACTATTTATTGCCTTGTTGAGAATTTTTATGACAACATAAAGGTACAAGAAATCTAAACCACAGAAATGACAAGTGTAAAGATGAAGAATGTATCAGCAGGGTTTATATGATGTAGTTGGTTTAGTCTAAAAATTGAGGGAAAATGTTAAGAAAAAAATCAAACTATGCCATTGTTATTTATTCAATTTTTTAAATTTTATTTTATTTAAATTCAATTAGTTTACATATTATGCTGTTGTTATTTTAAGAGGTCTATTACCTATTTGCACTTTGATACATTTCTGAGTTTATGATACATGTCCGTAACAACTTGTGTAAATGTGCGTGCCCACACACATAAACAAGTTTAAGAATCCTGTGGCTGCTTGATACTGAATTACTTGGTCTGAAGGTGAATTTTTTAAAATACAGAATGAGGAAGATCACTGAATCCCTACCTACCAGAACATCTTGTACCTATCATTAGTACCTACCAGTACTAATATTATGGAAACCCACAGTTGCTATAGCAGTGTGGAGTAGAATTGAGAGCATGGGATTTGGAATCAGACTGCTTAAGTTCAGACTTGTCTCCACCACTTACCAGCTTTGGGACCGAGAAGGATTCATTTGCCCTCTCTGTGTCTAAGGTTTTTCATCTGTAAAAGAGAGATACTAGCATCTGGCAGTGGAATTGTGGTAAGGAACAAATCCACTAAGCAGCATAGCACTAGAACAGTGTCTGGCATATAATACATGCTCAATAAATGTTAGCTTCTATTGTTATTCTAGCTCTCTGGTCTTGATCATTAGACTGCAATTAACATACTTTATGCATCCTAACTTGCAAATATGCTACAAGGGACCATTCTGGCAATTTTAATTGTTTCAGACAGATTGCTGTCACTCTACTATGCGCATGCAAATGAGATCACTGTAAACCTCAATGTTTAAGAGCAGAAAGAACCTAGCACACCATATTACCCTTAGACTTGCACTCACCATTACCTTTTACTTGTAACTGCTATTCTGCTTAAATATTACTCAAATCTTTCATCAGAATAGACTTTATCAGTAATCTCTGAAAACAAATATGTTCTCTGGACAAAGTTAAGGGAACTTACATAACATTATTGCAATTGAGTCTGGTTCCTGTGGTCTTTATTCAGCAATTAAGACTACAACTTTGAGTAAAACATTTAAAATATGGGAAAAAGACAGCCATGATTATTTTTTTATTTCTTCAAAACTTCCCTATGGGGGTTTAAAGGTTTTGACTTGGGTTTAAAGGTTTTTAATTTCAAACTGGATAATGTTAGGCAAACTTCTCAATTTTCCTGAGTCTTGGTTCCTTCAACATTATGCTCAGGGAGTACTTTTTTCTGTCAATGAAAATCCCAATACAGTCTATATCCCTTAATGTCTCACAGTTGTGAGACAAAATCAAGACACAAGGTTATTACTTTTACTAACTTGCGTATGAAAAAATTAAATGGCTTTCCTAAGTCAGTAATTAGGTGTTTGGTTCATGTTTTTTGTTATTACAAATCTCTTTTCTACCAGCCTCTATTATTTAAGTGATTAGAATAAAAAAATGCTGTTCTTCAAAAGAAAAAAAAAGTGTAATATGTCAAGACCACAAAGTGATTCATAAGACTTATGAATCTGCTCTCTTTATAGGTCAATTCCAAGAATTTTTTTATATATTATGCATTATACAGTGACTTATTTTAGTGAAATTTATAAATATCTTTCAGTCCATGAAGAACCAAAGAGAAGATATCAAAAGATTTCTAAATTTTTTAACATTAGTAAACTCTTAGCCATCAGAATTATCACCAAAGAAACTCCTTTTTCAGATTTAAAGACTTATTTAAATCAAGATACAGATCATTCTGTTAATATTTTAAGATACGCTTTAGTTGGAAACTCTAATTTGAAATACAATGTTCTTTTCCAAAACTGGTTGTTTAAAAGAACAAACAAACAAAAAAACAACAACCCTCCACTTATTTTAGTTTGGAAACATGAAGCTATTCCTACCTTGAATCCATTGCAACATCTAGTTTCCCTTTCTTTTGGAGGTGTTGTTTCTGCTGTCTTTTTCAAATGTTGTTTTGAGTCCATCATGGAACTACCGGTAGCATGTGAGTGTTTCCAATTGTTGTTGCTGCTTGGTTTGAAATGATCACCTATTCAGGGAAAAAAAGGAGAACTTACTTCACTTTAACAATATATGATTCAAAAATAAGAAAAGCTGCAAGGTTGACCTCAGTCTATGAACACACAAATACTTATTCAGGGTCTTTGATGTCCTGAGCACTACATTAAGTAAATGCTAGACACAAAAGGAGGGCAAACACACACACACACACACACACACACACACACACACACACACAAAAGCACAAAGATGAAAAAAAATATGACACTAAATAGACTGTGAAAAGATCACTCGTTTACAAAATGAGAGCTAAAACAAGGAGGCCGAGCCACATTTTTATCTGACCTCAGCTGGGACCATGTGTGTTGGACAATTCTGATGTTTTGCCACTCTGTACAGGCATATGAATGACCACAAATGAGCAGAATTGATTTTGGGGTTACAAATAAATTTTAGTTGAGAAGGCAAATTCACAAATACTGAATCCGTGAATAGTGAGGATCAACTATATATTTTATGTATTAATTTATTCAATAAGGATTCAGTGAGTCCCTATATTATAAACATATAAAAACCATGACTACATATAATGCCAACTTAATGGATAATGTAGAATATAGAAAAGGTAAATATCTAAAGATATTATCATTTATGTATATAAACATATGCATCAATGCAAAAATCCACATCTAAGTACATCTAAGTAAACCCTTGTTATTCTACTTTTTTTTTGCATGTGCTCCAGACATGCCTTTACCTATTCAATTACTGAATGGAGTGGAGTGAGGAAGAAATCATTAGTTGGGTGGTCCCAACATCATAAGCAGTCCTTTGATAAATTTCATGTTATTTTTTTTCATGAATACCTCTTTCTGTATCTGTCCCCAGGATTTAAATGTTAGAAAGTCATTTTTTACCACTTAATTCCATTAATGCAATTCTCTCTGAATGATTGACATGGTGTGTACGTGCCCTTTAGCTTTAGTTTCGTTCGGTTGCTTTTGTTTTTTGGCTACTGAACAAGAACTCTTGAAGGCCATTACCTTGACCAGTCTAGTCCTGTTTACTGTGATTGATTAAATGCTGATTATCCTGTCTTTCAGGCTTCTTCCTGTTTTATATCTATCATACCCATCTTCAGACTCTTTCAGAGGTCCCCTGTAGCATACAGAATAAAATTCACATTTCCTACTTGAGATGCTTTATGAACTAAACCCAGCCCTTGTTTTTAGTGTTATTTTCCAACACACCCACAAGCTCCTTCAGCCGTGTGGAACCAGTTATCCCTAGAACACTGCACTTTTGTATGTCCTTCTTAATTTGTAATGTTCTTCCTCATCTCTTGGTTGTAATTCTGCCCCAAATCATCCTTCTTAGATATTTCTCCAGTTACTCACAGTTGAAAAAAACTTCTCCACACTGTTGCTCCACTAGAGAATATAACTTGTAACGCAGTCATTACTTTTCCCTATTATTTCCACTACTTTCCCAGACAGGTGATTATTCCACACCTTACTAACTTTTTAGACTTTTTGTAGGAGGACTTTCCCCATTTTCTACCTCCCTTTGACAATAACAATTGTCTTACAAGGGTAGCCACCTTCCTGAATTGGAAAAGGTAACTAATATTTATTGAGTTCTTAGTTTGTGCCAGGAATAATGCTGAGCAAATTTTTTCTCATTCAGTCGAAGACAAAATTATCTAGAAAACTTTTCTTTTTCCTCACCTTGAGCCAAACGAGTTGAAACAGGAAAGTAGAAGTGGGTAAGTGACTTTGAGACACATTCCATTTCTTGATGTTTGCTAACTAACTCTCCACCCCATATTATCCAGTTAAGATGGTATCAAAAAAATAGGAAATAAATCTAATTATTCCACGTAGTGAAAATAATTGCCTCGTGGTATATTTTGAGAAGGTAGCCAGAGATCCATTTCTTTTAACTTGAAGTTCCACTTATCTAGAAAGTAATAGGAATGGGGTTTCAAATTTTATTTTTAAATTATGAATGTCTTATTTTCTGTATTTTATCTTTAAGAATATATAAATCTGAGTCTTATCTATCTCCCGAAGGAATACTTAATGAGTTTTAAGAGCTTAAACATAAGTGTACAGAAGACACAAAGCATAAAATGTGTAATATTTATCATATCCATCCAAACATTTTTCCCCTTGAAATCTGTGGCAGATTCTCACATAGAAGAAACCCTGAAATTACAGAATGTCAAAGGTTCTTACCTGGACTTAGAATCCTACAGCAGTAGCTACAAATCCATCCTTTATCTGTTGTTAAAGCCTCTCTTTAAATAGTTAGCTTGCTTTTTTTTTTTTTTATCAGTTCAGTGATGATTAACCATCTTACTAGGTCATTGTCCTAGGCAGATAGAAGAAAAGTAACTAGCTGTTTTAACAGTCTGCTCCAGACTCCAATATTTTAAAAGTTATATATTTTGTGCCGGTCTCAGTCTATTAATAACCAATGTTACAGTTGGACCCCTCTGGGTGGTTCTTATTATGATTTCAAGATGCCCCTCAGCAATAACCATCAGGGAACTTTGAAAAAGTAAAAATTTATTTCTTATAGAACCTGGAATTTACACAGCACATATGGGGTCACATGGCAAGGTCATGGGTAGAAGGAGAGAGTGCAAAGCCTAGGGCTCTGCTTTTATTGGGTTTGAGGTTAGGGGCCTAGGGTGTCACCAGCTCACTCTCATTGGTGATTTTAAAACATAAGAGTGAAATGTAAAACTCAGGAAAAGACAAACAAAAATGACCCGAGTGGTCAGTTATTGAAATCAACCAAGATTGATAAAACAAAGATGCCTCAATGCTGGGAGTGGAGGCCTGGCTCTTTAGTCTGTACCTGGCAGTATGTTTATTTGAGATAGCCCTCTTTGAAGTGGATGCCTCTTTGAAATGATTGCTTTAGCAATCAAAGCTTAAGCCACACACTGCATCACACACACACACACACACACACACACACACACACGCACACACACAACTTTTCAGGGTTTACACTACATGATATTAATAATTTCTCAGAATTTATAAATTATTTTTATGTAAAAGTTTAATGATTAGGCTATATTTCTGAGAATAACTTGTATTTGCTCGAGTTGGTTGCATAACATTTTTTTCTTCAAAATTACAAGATTATCCAAGATATTTAAAACTCCTCCAAATAGAAAATAATTCAAAACAGTTTTTTAAAATGTGTCTACTGTTTCCTTTAGCATTTAAGATAAAATTTGTACTTTTTGGGGGCGTCTGGATGGCTCAGTCAGTTAAGCATCTGCCTTCTGCTCAGGTCTTTGAGTCCAGGCTCCCTGCTCAACCGGGAGCCTGCTTCTTCCTGTCCCTCTGCTACTCCCCCTGCTTGTGCTCTCTCTCTCTCTCTCTCTGTCAAATAAATAAATAAAATCTTTAAAAACATACGTTCTTTTTGCTTGATAGTTTGGTACAATTCTAATATGGTATTGATGGATACTGGCTATTATATAGAGAATACTGTATGTATGTGTGTGTATGTATACACACACACGTACACATGCATGTATAGCAAAGTGAGGATGCATATATGAAAACATTACCCCTTAATCAATTTTTTTAAAGGTTTTATTTATTTATTTATTTATTTATTTAGAGAGACAGAGAAGGAGCGAGCATGCGTGCATGAGTTGGGAAAGGAGGGGGAGAGGGAGAGAGAATCTTAAGCAGGCTCCATGCTCAGCACAGAGCCCAATGCAGGGTTCAATCTCATGATCCTGAGATTATGACCTGAGCTGAAATCAAGAGTCTGACACTTAACCCAGGTACCCCACCTTAATCACTTCTGTAAGACAAGTGTTTGTACACTGTAGCAATGTGTATTTAAGTTCTATTTCTCAGTTATTTGACATATTAGTGCTGTCCTTCTTTATTCCTGGAAGTACTGGAATCATGGGAAGAACCAGAGACTGTGGAGAGGTAGAAGTTGGGAAATCCCTAATTTCCCAAGGAAGGGGAACTGGGAAATGTAGACCTGGGGCAAAGAAAATTAAGACCTGTGCTCCCAGATAGTTTTTGCTGAATCAGCATCTATAGCAGGCCAACATGCATCCCCCCACACACCCCCTACCCCACCTCAAATCTCCCCACAGGAGATTCTGATTCAACTGATTAAGATTATGTGGGCTTTTTAAATAAGCACTTTGGTTAATTTTTTATTTAACTCTAGATTTTGAGAACCATTATAGCAGAACTAGAGAACACTTTCAGGACATTATGGACGTCCCTATTATTCAGGGTGGAAATACAGTTTCGGTGCTCCCACGTTAGTGATTTTCTCTTCAAATTTCCATTCCACCCAAGGTTCCTCCCAAAACTTTGTTTTGGGACAGTTATATATAAAAAGAATGAAGGTAAAACAGAAAAAAATTAACTGAGAACATTTCTAATCCCTATACTAAAGCCTTCTGGTGAAATCCTAGTGTTTCCAGAGGTCAAAGAACATTCTTTGTGTTCTTCCTTCTGCATGACCGTTTAAATACTGATTAGACTATTTTTGTGCAAGTTGCAGAGAAATAAGGTGGTCAGAAGAAAAATGTTACAATAGTTCTTTCAAGATCCATATTATGGTAACATCCATGGCTCAAGAAAATTGTAAAATTTACTAAAAATAATCTATTGATACTTATTCCAGAGCTAATCATTACAGTTCTGATGACATTATCACGGTCCTTGAAATCTGATAAGCTTCAATGACAATTTGTCTCTGCTACTTGCTAACAGCATGAACTTAAAGTTATTTAAACTTTCTAAGCATCAATATCTTAATCTATAAAGTACAAAGACAATACTTGGGGTAAGGATTAAATAGTGTACGTAAAGTGCTTTACACAGTACCTGACATCATAGTTCAATATCTACTACCTAATAGGATTCATTGTATGACATTTGTGTATTTATAAATATTTAGAGCAATTAATTAATATCAAATTAGTAAAAATAACATCTTAAGACATGCTTGGCAGTTTTTTCTGACAGTTTTTATTGCCTGAGTTCTCAGGTGGGTGCTATAGCCATGCTTCTAGAGGAAACATTCAGGCTCAAAGCAAACATGCTCCCTCCTGTCTGCCCCTTCCCTTGACAATGGTCAAGAGACAGCTCTAGAAGGCTAGGTAGTCCTGGAAAGAACCCAGCATTTCTCTACTTACTGATGCTAAAGGCCTGGCATCATCATAATAAATTTTATTATAACCATTATCGATTATGTTAGGCACTACCATAAGAAGAAAGGAATTTCCTGATCACTCTCATCACATCCAGTGTAATCCCCATTTTACTCTGCACAACCCTGTTTTTGCCTCTCCCAATCCTGAACTGAACCCTCCTCTTGAGCCTCTTGGAACTTAATGGTTAATCACAAGTAGAATTCCCTTTACTTCAGCCTCTTCTCTGAATTTTTTGTTGTTGTTCATCTCTTGCTCTAAATTAAACCTGGCCCCTTCCCTGAAGCCTGCCTCTCCTGCTGCTGTGGTCAATGGGGGCTGCACTGTTCTCCATTTTGCTCCCTACCCCATGGAACTGGTTTTCAATTTGCTTTACGTTGCTACTTCCTTTCTATGTTTATACCCACTTCCCTCAGAATCTAGGTTTTTGAATCTCGTATCAATGGAATTATCTACCAATCCTTGAGTCACTCCCCCTTATTGTATGACCATTTTAGCTCTTGGTTCAGCCAATCTCTAAAAAATATTAATGTTGTTATTATTGATGATTTCGATGATTGTGAAGATAATCTTTTTAATTCTCTGGCTTCTTGGTTTTTTAACCTTCTTTTGTCCAGTGAGCTTTCTTCTATTTACTCCAGTGGATATATCCTAGACCTTGTCACATGAAAAACTGCAACTTCCCCAAGAGATCAGTTTCAAGGATTGGTTTACCACTGTCTATCTCCCCAGTATATACTCTGTAACACCTCAGATGTAGCAATGTTTCACTAATCAGGATCTATATAATTCACTGGTTGATTATACCACAGATTTGACTGCTCCTTGTTTCCTGTCCTCATTTTCCTGCATATCTGGGTTAAATTTGGTGGTCATCGTAATCCCTTTTTTCTACATATCTTCAAGTCATTGGTAACTTTTGCATCATTTTAATTTTTTGACAAAACTACAACTTTGATGAACCCCAACTCTCAGACTACCCTGTCCATTCATCCATGCTACTCAATGGGGTTGAAGAAAAACCCTCAACAAGTTCACT
This sequence comes from Ursus maritimus, assembly GCF_017311325.1. NCBI lineage: Eukaryota > Metazoa > Chordata > Mammalia > Carnivora > Ursidae > Ursus > Ursus maritimus. The sequence goes on along the minus strand of NW_024425119.1, from coordinate 19,260,671 downwards.
TTAAATTTATGATTAAGAAACTCAAATGAGCCTTTCATTTTGTGTAGGTATTATGCTGCATTTTCCTAATTCATGTCACCTTGTTTTCTATTTTATAACTTCGTATCTCTCCTCAAAACTCTAACATACCCTTTCCTATCTTCAGCTGGTGACTATTTCACTGACAAAAAAAGACAAAAAATGAAGAACAAAACTTCCAAAATTCCTTCCACCACATTTATCTACCTATATCATCAGTACTATATATTTGCCTTGATGAAATGTTCATGCTCAAGCTAAGGCCATCCTCCATTTGTGCACCAGATTGTCTCTCTCCTTGTGTTCCCAAGGATATCAATTTTCCTTCTCTAAAGAAATGTTCCCATCAGCTTATAAACATTGTTCTCACTTTCCCAACTTTCTAAAATCCCTCTTTTGATACCATTCCAAGTACTGTCCTATTTTCATACTATTTTTATTTTTTAAAAAACAACAAAAACCAAACCTTCTCAAAAGTCTTACCTATAATATTGTTTTCTATTCATTTTCTCACATTCTTTCTTGAGTACACTCAATCCAGTTTATCCCCCCAACTCCATTCAAACTACTCTTGCCTAAGTCATAAATTACCTAAATGTGGTAATGTAATGGCCTTTATCTGACTTGATCTGTTAGCCATTTTTCAAAACTGAATATTCCCTTCTCTTAAAAATAGTTTTCAGGACACTATCCTTTGTGCTTTTCCTCTTAACTCATTGGTTATTCCATTTCCACCTTATTTATTAAATATTTTATATATCTTAGGTCTCTTGACGGGAATGTTTCAGGATTCACTTCCCACTTATTCCACGACAGTTTTATGAGTCACTCCTAGTTTTTCCATGACAACCTCAGGATTCAACCATTATATTTTCATGATCTCATCTATTCTCTTATCTTTAATGCTCTCTACATGTTGATAATTCTAAAATTTTTACCTCTCATCACAACTTTACTCCTGAGATTTTTCCTCAGGACTTTACGTTTTTCCATTGCCTGCTCACCAGCTCTTTTTAGATAGATAATAGGCTTCTGATACTTAAAAATTTTAAAGCTCTTCCCCCCATCTTCCCTTCCCAAATCTCTCCTCCTATGATAGTCCCCATTTCAGTCCATTGTAAATCTATCCTTCTAGTTGCACTTGCACTCATGAGTGTGTGCACCCCCTCCCCATATTGGAATCATTCTTGACTCCTCTCTTACTCAAAACATATCAAGCCTTAATTTCAAAATATACCTAGATTCTGTGTCTCACCACCACCATGGCTATCACTCCAGTCCTGAATTTTCGTGACACTCTAATTTGTATCTCAACTATCTCCTTAAACTCACCAACTCCACTCCCCCATGTAAACTTCACCATAGAAGTCAGAATCATCATGTAAAAACAGGTCATATCATGACACTTCTCTGCTCAAATCTTCCAATGGCTTCCTACATCACTCACCATAAAGTCCAAAGAATGGTCTTAAGGCTTATAAGATATAGACCCCATATTCAGAGTATTTGTACTTGCTGTTCTTCCTGTTTTTCTCCAGATATCTGTATAGCTCACTCCATCACCATCTTTTAGTACCCACACAAATGATACCTTTTGTCTGACTTTTTTTATTCAATGTAATTATTGTGAAATTCAACCATATTGTTGTATATATCAATAGTTCATTCCTTTTTATGCTGATTGGTATTCCATTATATAAATACATGACAGGGACACCTGCATGGCTCAGTTGGTTAAGCATCTGCCTTCGGCTCGGGTCATGGTCTCAGGGTCCTGGGATCAAGCCCCACATCTGGCTCTCTGCTCAGCGGCAAGTCTGCTTCTCCCCCTCCCTATCCCTCTGTGATCTCTCTCACTCTCACTCTCTCTCAAATGAATAAATAAAATCTTAAAAAAATAAATATATTACAATTTCTTTATCTATTCCACTGTTTATAGGAATTTGACTTGTTTCCATTTTTTGGCTGTTACAAATAAAAGTGTTATGTACATTTGTTTATAAGTTTTTGTGTGGACATATGCTTTCATTTCACTTGAAAAATGCCTTGTAGTGGAATAGTCTGCATCATATGGGAGGTGTGTATTTAAGTTTTTAAGGAATTGCTATACTGTTTTCTAACAGAGTTATATCATTTTACATTCTCAACAGCAGTGCATAAGAGTTTTGTTCCTCAACCTCTTCACCAACAATTGGTATAAATAGTCTTTTTAATTTCATTCCTTCTAGTAGATATGTAGTGGTATCTAATTCTGATTTTAAATTTGCATTTACCTCATGACTAATGATGTTGAGTATCTTGTCATGTGCTTTGCTATCCCTCCCTCTTTCTTTTTGCTTAGTATTTACTGGGATGTTTGTCTTCTTATTTCTGAGTTGTAAGAGTTATTTAGATGTCTTCAAACAAGATCTGTGTTGTATATATGTTTACAAAGATTTTCAAGTAGGAACTTTAAAATTTTGATGAAGTCTAATTTATTATTTTTTTCTTTACCTTTGTGATTTTTGTGTTCTATGTGAGAAATCTTCACCAAAATCAAATTCAATAAGATTTTCTCATCTTGTTCTTGAGGTTTTATGCTTTTAGATATTACATTTAAGTCTATACTGCTTTACTGAATTACTCTTGGTATAAGATGTGAGAAAAGGGTCAAGATTTATTATTTTGGGGGAGCCTGGGTGGCTCAGTCATTAAGTGTCTGCCTTCGGCTCAGGGCATGATCCCAGGGTCCTGGTATCGAGCCCCTCATCGGGCTCCCTGCTCCGCTGGGAGCCTGCTTCTTCCTCTCCCACTCCCCCTGCTTTTGTTCCCTCTCTCGCTGGCTGTCTCTCTCCTCTGTCAAATTAATAAATAAAAATCTTTAAAAAAAAAGATTTATTATTTTGCCCATTGTTATCCAATTTATTTAGGATCGTTTGTTAAAAAGATTATTATTTCCTTACTAACTTGATTGGAATGTTTATAACATATTGGTTAAACATAAATGTGTAGGCCTATTTCTAGACTGTTTATTCTGTTCCATTGATCAATAGGTTTATCTTTATATCAATACCATACTATCTTGTTTGCTATCACTTCATAATAAGTCTTGAAATCAGATAATATAAGTCTTCCTACTTTGTACTTCTTTTTCAAGAATGTTGTGGCTATTCTAGGTCCTTGACACTTCCATATACATTTTTGAATATGCTTGTCAGCTTCTGAAAAAAGATCTGCTGAAATTTCAGTAGGGATTGCAGTGACTCTATAGATCAATTTTGGTATAATTGTCATCTTAGCAATAATGAGTCATGCAATCCATACCCATGATATATCTCCCCTTCGCTTAAGTTTTCTTTTATTTCTCATAGCACAGTTTTGAGTTTTCAGTGACATGTCTTTCACCTATTTTGTCAAATTTGTTAAGCATTTACCATTTTTATACTATTATAAATTATATTATTTTCACTTCCATTTCTGATTGTTTAAGATAAAAATAAAACTTTTGCATGTATATTGAACTTACATCCTGCAAACTTACTAAACCACTTGGTAGTTCTACTGGATTTTTAAAAAATATATTTCTTAGATTTTTTTTTCTTTTTGAGAGAAAGAGAGAGAGTGTGAGCAGGGGCAGGGGCAGAGGGAGAAAGAATCTTAAGCTGGCTCCATGCTCAGTGCAGAGCCCAATGAGGGGCTTGATTTCATGACTGATGTGAAATGGAATAGATTTCTCCCCCTGCTCAGCAAGGCATAGAATTTCTACTCACAGTTATTTATCTGTGTTGAGTCTCCAGGGTAGTACTATGTAAAGGCACTTTCTATGATGATGAAAATGTTCTATAAGCACGCTCTCAAATGTAGTAGCAACTAGCTATGTGTGGTTAGTGAGCACTACCAATGTGGCTCGTGTGACCAAGCAACTGAGTTTCTTTTCTTATTTTCTTTAATTTAGATATAAGTGGCCACATGTAGAGAGTGTCTGCCTTAGTGGACAGCATAACTTCAGGGTATCATGGTTGAGGTGCAGCAGAGGGAAAAATGGCCTTTTCCTACGAGTGTCACAGAATCTTACATACACCATTTCTACTTTTAATCTAACTCTTTCCAAGGCCTGAAATACCAATCATTAGGCTGTTAGGAAACATAGGGGCCAGGCAATGCCTTATTACTTCTATTTTCTTATCTTATTCCTCTCTTCTCCTTCTCTTTTCTCTCCCTTTACTTTCCTGCTGTCTCTCAAGATCAAGGATTAAGCACAATGTCAGAAACATTATAATCCCTGAATATGTGGTAGCTATTGTAATAGGCCTTTTCTGATTTTAAACAATACTATAAGGAATAACTTTTTATGTAAATATTTAAACACAACTATGATTATTTCTATGGTGTATATCCTAGAATCAAAATGACCAAATCAGAATACAAGCTTTTCAAAGTGCCTTCAAAAAGGATTCCATCAGTAACAGTGCCTCCAAATATACTGCACCTTTTAATCCTTACCCATCAATCATATATTCCTTCAACCTTGGACAATTAATTGCAAAACGAAATCTCACTGCTTCATTTTTGCACTTATTTGATTATAGTTTACATTCATGCTAATTCTATAAGACTTTTTGACAGATTCCTCTAATATATTTCATATGATACAAATCTTCTTTCCCTCAACTCTTTCTAGGTCTCTTTAGCTCAAACCCAGAATAATATTTTTCATACTTGAATGGCAAAAGTGTGTGTTTTCTTGAATAGCACCAGCATCACATTTGGTTTTCCATAATAGAAATCTTAATTAACCCTGTTTTCTGAAAGATTCTTATCATTTCTGACAATAAAATAAATATTTTGTTCTCTGGAAATTACAACTTTCCTAGAAAATTCTCACACTGCTTGCTCTCACATGACATAACAAAGACTAGTCACAATCCCCAAGATCGTCTTGGGAGAAACAGAATTTTCCTGTCCTCAAGTACTGCTATCCCGAGGTCCCTGAAATTCCAGTCATGCCCTTACCTCCTTGGATCATCTTGTTCTTTTTCCTCAGGCCTCTCTAAGTGTGTTCCGTATCCCACGGACTTCCTCCTGATGTCCTCTGATATACCTTGGTTATCTGTAGCTACCTAATAATTTTCATAAGACAACACACTTGTTAGTTTAATCACCCACTCTAGAAGGTAGGACAAGAAAGAGCTGGTTAGTTTGGGAGTAAAGAAGGCCTAGGTAGGCAGGAGCGGACATTATGCCTATAAATCAGAAACAAATACAAAAATCCAAGTAGAAATTACCTGTGTGGTCCTGATTGTGAAATTCTCCAGCCAGTAGATGGAAGCAGACTCCTATCTGTAAAGGTGAATACTATAAACAGTTCACACATTGAATAGTCATTTAGCACTTTGCAGTAAAAGCAGCCCTCATTTTCCAAGGATCAGCTCTTTCTTGAGCAATATTTATACAGTCACTAATCCCTATTCAAAGGAGATTAGGGTCCTTCACAAATTTAACCCATGCCTAGGATACTACGTTTCCATGTAATTTCGGGTTAGGTGAAGTAAACACAATTACTAAAGAGGAAAACATCATCTGAGGTTTCTAATGCTAATAAACTAATCATGCTACATGTTTAAATGAATCCTGTTCTTGTCCCATCCTCTAAGAAAGACAGTGCTACCTGGTTTAGGGTCAGGAAGGCAGGACTGGACAAAGAAGGGCAAATTCACAGAAGCAAGAAAAGGAGTAAGGGGAAGGGCGTACATGATTTAACAAAGGGGATAATGTGACCTGTGAACTCCATGAGGGCAGGAATATACCTACGATGGGCTAACACATTTCTGGGTACCTAGTGGATATCCAACACTGTTGAATAAAACAGTGAGTGATTAAATAGAAGTTCAAATGGTGTCTCTTCTCGGGATCTGCTATCTCAACAGTGTCCCTTGTGAAATTTATGTAATGTATAAAAGAAAGTTGAAAGGCAGTGGAGAATGATGATGCGGGAGGATGAATAATGGCCTCCAAAGATATCTGTGTCCTCATCCCTAGATCCTGTAAATGTTTACTTATGTGGCAAAAGGGACTGTGGAAATGTGATTAAGGATCCTAACATGGGGAGAGTGTCCTGGATAATCCTATTGGCCTTAAATGCAATTGGAAGTGTTCTTTAAAAGGGGAGTAGAGTTAGGTTTGACTACACTCAAAGGAGAAGGTGATGCGGTGGTAGAAGCAGAGACTGGAGCTACACATTTTGAACATGGAGAAAGAGGCCAGAAGCCACAGAATACAAGTCATTAGAAGCTGAGAAAAGCAAGAAAACAGGCTCTCCTCTCAGAGTCTCCAAAGGAGCCGGCCCTGCCAACACCTTGACTTTATCCCGGTGAAACTGATTTCAGATTGTGACTTCAACAGCCAGAAGAGAATAAATTTGTACTGGGGCAAACCACTAAGTTTGTGGTACTTAGTATAGTAGCAATAGGAAAATAACACAGGTGGTAACTGCCTTCTTCATCCCTCATCTCTCTTTCTCTGTTGTCCTCCACATACCTACACCTTCAAGAGACTATCAATAGTGAAATGTTCAGTTAAAGGTTCTTGTATACAAATCTCTTGTGAGCAGGGTTTGTGATAAATGTTCAAGGCTCATGGGTGGGGTCCAGGTACCATCCAATGAGCTGGCATTTCAAAGTTAACAAATACGCTAAGCTCTTTCCACTTAGATTGTGATAGTAAATTCCTGTATTTTCTTATGGTCTTAGTGCCTAAGAGGATGCACCTCACATATGTCCAACCACACGAACATAACTAACCAATGGTCTCATGAAATTTAATCTTATCTTGTTATTTCCTTCTTGGAGGACAAATACATGTGATATCTTGAACATAATCTCATTCCTTTTCTTTATCATGTTCCACTTTGGAAATGATCCTAGCTGTCTAGACCATTGACCATAGCTCCAATTAGCCCATTCTCTTCCAAGAAGTTGAATCTGCTTCCTTTACTATCACCTCAGATTGAGATCCTACTCCATACTGGTCATGCTGGCTTAAACATAATATCTTTCACTCAACCATAGATATTCTATTTTCCCCACAGACTCCAACTGTTATTCTGCCCACTCTTGATCACTCTGGAGATAAAGTTTGATCAAGCTCCTTGAAGGAGAAACTCATGTTACAGTTGAGCTCACAGACTGAATACAGACTATCTAGGCTTCAAGTCCAGCTCTTCCACTTAGGAAATCTGTGACCCAGTTAAGTTACTAAACCACGTCTCACTTTTCCTCATCTGTTAAATAATAATAATGCCTGCCTCATAGATTGCTGGGAAGATTAAACAAGAGAAACATTTAAAGTATTTAAAACAATTTTGGCCCAAAAGGTCACATTTTTCATATTTCCAGTTATATGAAAGTTCCAGAATAGACAAATTCATAAAGACAGAGAGTAGATTAGGGGTTCAAAGAGTGAGGAGTGACTACTAATGAGTAATGAGGGGTTTTTTTTGGTGGGGGGTAACGTTCTAAAATGAGCCAGTGATGATGTTTGCATGATTCATTCAATATATTTAAAAACCCACTGAATTGTATACTTTAAAATAACGAATTTTATGGTACGCAAATTTTAATCTCAGTTTAAAAAACAATGTGGGCACATTGTGTTGGCTGTTACTTTAAATTATTATTATGGTCAGTGTGCCTGGTTATTCCCTCTTACATTGAAAAGAGGTGCTATAACTGAACTATGTCGCCACAAAATGCATATATTGAAGCCCTAACACTCAGTGTAACTGCTTTTGGAGATTATGCTCTTAGGAAGTAATAAAGGTTAGATGAGGTCATAAGGATGGGCCCCTAATCCAATAAGACTGGAGGCTGTATAGGAAAGGAAGATAGGAATGTCAAGTAATTTTAAGAAAGCAATCGGAAGGCAAATTTGAATCCAGGGCTGGCTCTGTTGACTCTCTGTGACTTTGTGAAAATTAGTTAACCTCTCTAAGCCTCATTGTTCCCCTCATCTGTAACACAGGGATCATTGTATACATATCTAGATTGTTCAGATCATTAATTGAAGTTATATATTTATAGGAGCACAATGCCTGTACTTAGTGATTAATGAAAAATAACTATTAATATTCTACAGAGTGTTTTTCGGAACAAGGGTATAATAAAAGAAGAGGGATAAAATAGTAACTAGAGGGAGCTGTAAGATCAAGAAGGAGTTGTTTCCCTTTGTCCTGTCTTTTTTTTTTTTTTTTTCCTTTAATAGCTGGGGAAAAAGGTACTTACCATCTAGTGGGAAGGCAATGCAAGAAAAAAAAAAAAGCTGGAAACTGAAGCAGCACTTTATTTCAAACCCGGGGCTTTTATAAGCATCCTGTGTACAGAAGTCAAAGGCTTTTATAAGCATCCTGTGTACAGAAGTCAAGTGCTTTTGCTACCTTGTCCCTCCAAGTTAGAGGAATAAGAGGCACAGAAATAACAGGCAGGAGGAAGCATTCAGGAGCAGGGCCACAAGGGCAGCCACTAACGCCCGTGGCTATACGACAAACTCCTAGGGACTGTAGCATGTTTTCAGGAAGACAAAGAATCAGGGTGCCCCTGTCGTGAGACTGACTGCATTCCCCGAGGTAGGGTGGAGTGGGCAGGAGGGTAGGTGATGTGATGTTCATGTACTGATACGGCATTTTGCCAGCTCCCAGGAACTCCAGACCGAGATTTCTAATGACAAAGACTCCATTTACAAATGTACAATAAACACCCATCACATGCAGAATTGCAGTAAACTAAATACTTTCAAAATGGCCAGGGTTCTGGCAGGTTTTTGTTGGTTTTGTTGTTGTTGTTTTTTTTTAATATGCATTTCTGAATAAGGCAAAACAGATGTACTTGTTAGCCTCCTGAATACTTTTCTGTCTTAGAATTGGAATATTTCACTACTTTGGATTTTGCTTATGAAGCATGGAGTATGTTCCAATCACACTGGCCTTAGGCATGAAATAAATCAATGCCTGAATTTTTTAAATATGGATTTAATCCAAGCCAGACCTGGTCTTAAGCACTGTATAACCTAAGATTGGGTCGTACTGATGTGGGAGGCTGAATGTTGGAAAATGCAATCTGTTAAAGGGTCTTATGTGTCGGTGCAGCTGAATAACCTCAGTAGGAAAGCCCAATTAGTTGTAAATAATACCTTAATAAATAAAGCCTTTCTGCAAAAATTCACCATGTAAAACTCTGGGTCGAAAGTTTGTTAGCTTCCAGTATGTGATATGTATTTACACTTTTTTTTTAAGGGACAAACTTTTTTTTTTTTTCTTAATGGAGAAGAAGCCTTCTACACCTCCAGAATTTTACTCAGTTATTCTACTTCTCTCCAATCTGGAATGTTTTATTATTTCGGTCACCGGGAACCCATTCTGTGCCAAGATCATTATAGCAGGGGATAAGTATTTCCTGACACATTGTGGAACTTGCAGGCAATAAATAAGTTAGCAAGAGGATGGAGATATATCTATAACTATATCTATATCTATATATCTATATCTATCTATATCTATGTCTATATCTATATAATGGAGGAATAACTGCTATAAAGAGAAATAAGTAAGATTAATGGAATAAAAAGGGAGAGCACATCCTATTTTAGATAGGGTTTTCGGGGAAAGTCTCCAAGGGGCTGATGTCTGAACAAAGAGAGAGTGAGGAGGCAAGTCATAGGAGGCAAAATGTTCCAGAGAGAGGGCTCAGGAAATGCAAGACCAGGATATAGAGGCAAACACTGTGGAACGGAGTTGAAAACTTGATTTTATCAAAATCAAAACTGAACACCCTGGATATATAGTACCCCAAATCATACCATTATCTCTGCAGCTTTGGGGCTTTGAAGAAACTTCAAGCAGATATGGTGAGTGTCAAGAGCACTAGACTAGGCATCAGAAGATGTGGGTTTAAGCTCCTGTTCTGTTAAAACCTGACACTACAACCTTAGCAAGTCAGGTAAATTCATATAATCCTCTTACAGGCTCAGATTTTTTTTATAATGGAAAGAAACATTAATCTTTATGTGGAATTAAAAAATGTATATACTAAAATGCTTTATAGACTCAGAAGAACTATGCATTATATATAAATGCAATATATATAAGGATTATATATAAATGGTCTCTTAGGTCTCAGTTGGATATTTTTGGAAGCTGACAAAATAATCTTGAATTTATCTAGAAGAAAAAAGGAACGAATATATTTAAGAAACTTTGAAAATGAATCGTATGAAGGAAGGCATGAGTTGTCAGAAATTAAAATGTATTTTATGTATTTTTATACTTTATATATGTAATTCTTACATAATGTGATCTTGAACAGAAATAGGCATATAATGAGATTAGAAAATCCTCAGACACTCATAATTTAATAATTTGTAAAGGTGGTGAATATGCACCACTAAACACACAGTATTAGGGCAAGTGGCTAACAATTTGTCAAAATAATTAGGTTCTTCATCTCAAAATACTGTCTCAAGGGACACCTGGCTGGCTCAGTCGGTAGATTGTGGGACTCTTGATCTTGGGGTTTTGAGTTCAAGCCTACATTGGGTGTAGAGATTACTTAAAATAAAAAATAAAATCTTTTTTAAAAATACGACATCAAAATAAATCCAGATATATTAAATATTTCTAGAAACTAAATCAACATAGATCAATGCAGGTAATCATATTACCCTAAGGTAAGAAAATTACTTTAAGTACATATATATGTAGAATCTATAACAGAGTATATGATTATAAATTTAAAAAAAATATTTAAGTCAAAAATCACATTAAACAAAATTTAAAATTAAGCTCCTGTTACAGATTGGATTATGTTCCCCCAGAATTCATATGGTGAAGCTTTAAGCCCAGTATCCCAGAATGTGACTGTTTGGAGACAGAACCTTGCAAGAGGTGACTAAGTTAAAATGAGACCATTAGGGTGGGCCCAAATCTAATCTGACCGATGTCCTTATAAGAGCAGGATATTAGGACAGAGGAAGAGACACCGGGGATGCACGTGTACACAAAAAAAAGACCACACGAAGACATTGAGAAGGCAGCTCTCTGCAAGCCAAGAAGGGAGCCCTCTAGAGAAAGCAAACCTGCCAACACTTTGAATGAACTTCCAATGTCCAGGACTGTTGGAAAATCAGTTTCTGTTGCTTAAGCCACCCAGTCTGTAGTGTAGCAAACTAATACCATCCCCAAATTAGAAAAAAATATTACACATGGAACACACTCATGATTAGTATCATTAATAACTACCAAAATATAGAATATGCAAGGCTGTGAACACAACCTATAAGAGATGTGACCAGTACACATATGAGTTTTAACACATTCGCAAAAAAAATTAAAATCAAAACATTGAAATGCCATTTTTAATTTATAAAATTAGTAAATTGGTGAAGTTTAGGACAGCTAATTTTTCAAATGCTGTGATGTTCTATTGTCTTTCCCTTTTGGAGTCACTGGTTAGTATATTTGACACACTCTATCTCTAGGAATCTATTTTAAAGAAATAAATAAAGATAGGCAAAAGGGTGCATGCTTGAAATGTTTCATGTGGATTTGCTTATATAGCAAAGACAAGACACATAAAAATAATTTATTAATAATTTAGGTCTTGAATCTTTGATTACATTAGCAAAACAATCTTGGAATTGTGAGTAGGAGAGGAGATGGAAAGTAAAAACAATTTTTTGTAGTATTATTTTTTAAATTAAAACAAATTGTAGCTCTACTGAGGTAAAATTGACATATAAAATAGTAAGATATCCAAAGTATACAAAATGGTGATTATTTGATATATAAATATATATATGATATATATATCACTATATATCACTTTGCTTTCACTATGTATATATAGTGAAAGCATCCCCCATATGGTTAATTAACATATCCAACCTCACTTTTGTGTATGAGAATATTTAAGTTCTACTTCCTTAGTAATTGCGATTATATAATACAGTGTTATCAGTAATAGTCACCATGTTTTACATTAGATTCTCAGATCTTATTCATCTTTTAGCAGAAAGTCTGTACCCTTTTACCAACCTCTCCCTGTCTCCCCCACTCTCTAGCCCCTGGCCACCATTTTTCTACTTTCTGATTCTACAAATTTATTTATTTATATATTTTTTAGATTTCACACATAAAGTGATGCCATGTAGTATTTGTCTGTCTCTATCTGGCTTATTTCACTTAGCGTAATGTTCTCAAAGTCCATCCATGGTGTCACAAAAGGCAAGATTTCCTTCTTTCTCATGGCTGAATTATATCCCATCATATATATAGGTATATACCACATCTTCTTTAACCATTCATCCACTGATGGACACTTGGGGTGCTTCCAGATCTTGTCTATATGAATAATGCTGTGATGAACATGAACATGGAAGTGTGGATATCTTTTCAATATCCTGTTTTCATTTCCTTTGAATATATACCTAGAAGTGGAATTGCTGGATCATATGGTGGTTGTATTTTAAAATTTTTGAGGAACCTCCATACTGTTTTCTGTCGTGGCTGCATGAATTTATATTCTCACCAGTAGTTCACAAGGGTTTCCATTTCTCCACATCCCCGTCATGCCTGTTATCTCTTGTCTTTTGATGATAGCCATTCTAACAAAGTGCAAAGTGATATCTCATTGTGGTTTTGATTTTCATTTCCCTGATAATTAGTGATATTGAATACCTTTTCATTTCCTTGTTGGAAATTTGCATGTCTTCTTTGGGAAAATGTCCACGCAGTTCTTCTGCCCATTTTATAATTGGATTGTTTATTTTGTTGCTGTTGAGTTATATGAATTCTTTATATATTTTGACTATTAACCCCTTATCAGATATACAATTTACAAATATTTTCTCCCGTTTTGTAGGTTGCCTTTTCATTTTGTTGTGGGTTTCCTTTGCTGTGCAGGAGTTTCCCAGTTTGATGTCATCCCACTTGCTTATTTTTGCTTTAGCTGCCTTTGATTTTGGTGTCAAATCCAAAAAAATCACTGCCAAGACTAGTGTCAAGGAGCTCACCTCCTATGTTTTCTTCTAGTAGTTTTATGGTTTCAGGTCTTACATTCAAGTCTTTTAAATTTAACATTTAAACCTTACACAAAAAGAGTCAATAGACAGCATTTGTTATTTGATTTTTTTTGCATTTTTAAGAAGATAAAAGTAGTATTAATGCATATTTTTATAATTTTTGGATAACTTTCAGATAACCAATTGCAAAATATTTTTCAGATTGCTAAACAAGTGGTTATAACTTCCATGTTGTTAGTAAGAACTAAAACCAAGAATATAGGGATGCCTGGGTGGCTCAGTTGGTTAAGCGATTGCCCAGGTCATGATCCCAGGGTCCTGGGATCTAGTCCTGCATCAGGCTCCCTGCTCAGCGGGGACCCTCCTTCTCCCTCTGCCTGTTTCTCCCCCTGCTTGCGCTCTCTCTCTTTCTCTCTTTCTGACATATAAATAAAATCTTAAAAAAAAATAAAAGCAAAAATATACCACAGGTAGCATATGGAAGAATAAAGGAAAACCACAAGGAAGGAAATGTAAAACAAAATGGAATAAATAATATAAAAGAAGGAAAACCAAACATCAAGTGTGACAATTAAATATATTTGCTAATAGACAAAATTTTAGATAAAGTAAAAAGAAAATCCAATTTTATAGTGTTAATAAATTTCTAACCTTAAAAAGAACAGAGAAAATTTAAAAAAATAAAGGCAGGGCAAAAAATATATTAAGTAAACATAATCAATAAAGACAGTAGAAGTGGCAATATTATTATAAGAAAATTCAAAAAAAATTATTAACTATAACAAATTTTTAAAAATCAAATCTATACATCATAAAGACATAATAGCTATAAAACACATTAAGTTCTACAAATGAAAACTTGTGAAAAAAATGGAAGCACTTGACAAAACTCATTCAATTATATTGAAAGATTTTAATATATGATTACTCTCAAGCTTTAAAAAACAGGAAAGAACATAAGTAGCAAAAGATGTGAATGGTATAATTAATTGGTTTGATTTGGTAAATATATATTTAATATTGTATTTTATAATTAATGAACGTACTTTATTTTCAAAACCTGTATTTATTAATACTCATAAATTGATTTCTTTGATTAAAGTCCTCAATAAATTTTCAAAAGGATAAATTGAATAGGCTACATTCCCTGATTATAAATGTGATTAATCTGAAAAATAAAAGACAAATTTAAATTAAAATATCCAAACAGAAATTTCAAATCATTTTCCTTTTAAAGCAAATAGGTATTTTGAATCAAATAGAAAATCAAGAATGTATTTGTAAACAATTAGGAAAACATCATTGGCTCTGCAGCATGGCAAACCTTTTAATTATATATAAATTTTTACACTGAGAGATATTAGCATTTTCATTGCCAAACTAGAGCGTATAGTTATAAGCTTACAAATCAAGAATTTAGAGGATTTTTTTAAGCATGCCTAAAGAAAGCAGAAGGAAAGTAAAAAATAAAAATTAATTTAAAATAAATAAATATTAATTAGGTAGCAGAGCAAAAGCATCCAAAGGCCATTTCTTTGAAAATTTCAATAAAGTCCCTGTCAAGCAAAATTCACAAAAAAGATAAACCCAAGTATATAACTAGGAATGAGAAAAGAGTATAATCTAAGCTTACTTGTACTAATTTTATAAAATTAAAAAACCTTTAAAGAATTTGGAAGATTTTTCTAGAAAGAAGACAAATTTTTAAAGTTGACTCAGTAAGCAAATATTTTTTTAAAAAGCTACAATAGCCAATCAAAAACTTTTCAAAGTATTATTTCTTTAAAAGTCTAAAAACATGATTTCAACTGTAAAAGGAACAGGTATTTCCGATGCTATAAAACCTGTTTCAGAACCTTGACACGAAATCATTTTCTATATAATTTTATAAAACTGCATAAGCCTGATACCAAAAGCCAGCTTATAAGATAGCAAAAACATTAAAAAGGTGGAGGATAAGATTGTGTTTTCCTAAAATACCGCACTGAAAATTACCTAGGTCCAAGACTTATTAATAAAAAGTGGATTTAATGCCAAATAAGTCTGAGATACACATCTTCTCCAAGAGCTCAGCAATGCACATCGTCACATTCAAGATTCTGTACTTGTGTAACACTTATCATTAACTCAGCATATTCAAAAATTATTCAAACATGAAACACTTTTTTACATTATACTCATTAATATTTAAATGTGTTAGTGTGCCTCTAATGCTTGATTCGTAGTAGGTCCACAATACATGTTTTTATTCCTTTTTCTTTTTTCTTAATTGTGAGATTTCACGGCTTCGCCAGTAGATGGCATCGATCTTAATCATAACCATTCAGGCTTTTCGCAATGGAATGTTCACAGAGCTGACAAAACGCGTTATCATTTCCAACGATGTAAAAGTAAAAGTACAGACAACAGAAAGGAGATGAGAGTTTGGAGACACCGAGGGAAGGGAGGCAGCTTTAGGCTCTTCATTTTGCAAAAGGTGGGGAAACATAATATGGGTTGTGTTTATTGAATGAGAAATGGAGGTATTGAGGTGACCTTTGAGGAACTCAGAATAGTGACCTCACTATGTACTAATTACAGGGGATGAGAGGCATTACTCCTGATTAACCAAAGTAGACAGTCAAGAGACCTTGCCCAAAGTTGACAGGCAAGAAGTGGTATTTGCATATTATTTAAAAATGTGGAAATGACCATCAGGAAAACCAACAACCCAAACTTGGGAGAAGTAAATTGCCTTTGAGGAACAGAAGTGAAGTTGGGGTGAAGAACTGTTACTTTTCATTTTAAATCTTCTGCATCATTTGATTTTCTTTAACCATGTGCCTATTTTGGTATGTTAAAACTTTTCTAATGTAGGTGTCCAGAATTATTTTTAGCAAAATTAGTGGGAGATAGCAATTTAGGGTATAGATTAATACAGGCATAATGTGGCAGTTTAAATCTGATAAAACTCAATTTAAATCTTGGCTCAACCAATTACTGAGACTTGTTAGCTTTGAATAAGTCACGAAAATTCTCTAAATTTCGGTTTCTTCCTCTAGAAATATCAGTAATTATACCTAACACATAAAGTTATTTTGATATTTGAAATTGAGATATTGTGTCTAAAGCACTCAGCACACATATGGAGACTGCTTAATATTGTTATACTTACTAGTTGTTATAAAATTATTAAAAATGATTATTATTCTCAAGGATATGTTGTAGTGACTGTATTCTATCAATTTCCCTTTATATATGACTGTATAAATCTGTAGTATTTAAGTGCAGATTTCTTAAATGCTAATGGTCATGAAAGTTCTTCTAGTTGTTTTTAAGAATTTCAGAGTGCTTGTTTTTATTACCTGCTACAGGCATCATGATGTAATGGAAGAAACCAGCATGAATTCGCCCATCTCCACCTGGGCTAAGTCATTTAATCCAATTTAAGTCAGTCCATTTATAAGATGACATTGCTAGAGATTTACCTGTCTGAAAGTTATAGTGAATCAGATGTTCACTTGAGGTGCTGGTCACTTCTAGAAGCTATGGCTGTGGAATAAGAGAAGAAAGTGGCCCATTGAATGTGGAGCAATTGTGCGATCCCACATGTCGGTCAAGGCCTTACCTCTAAATGTCTGGCCCCAGGGCTGGGGGAGTTTTTTTGACCTTTGAAATGAAGTTCAGTTTGTTAGAAAAAAAATTAAGCATGTGCTTTCTGAGGCATAAAAAACATGCTTACTTCTGTCAGATGAATTTACTCATCCAAAATATCAGGGTTCCCCTTAGTAAATTCAGTTCCCCACTAACTGATACCTTCCTATGCCATATTACTGAGTTTAGTATATATAATTCCACTGTCAAATTAATGATGATGCATTAAAAATGCTTCCTTTTCACTGACATCCAGTACTTTTCTGAAAAAAGATCATTCAATCAACTTTCATGCCAATTTGTATTTATTTTTCAAGTTTCTCAAGAGTAAATTAGATAAGATTTGTTTAGAAATTTACTTGCAAAAAGTTATTTTTTAGGATATTGCTACAGAAAGCTTTGAAAAATAAAGAGGATGTGGGAGACAGGATGAAGACCTTGATTTTAATTTCATCTCTACAAAGAAAATTCTTGACAAGTGTACTCATTCACCCACTTGGTAAATATTTGTTGTGGGTAAGCCTGATATTGAGATGACAAAAAGAATTCCTCTTCTCAAGCTAGCAGAGCAACAGCAAGTCTGATGTAGGCCTGCTGGAAACAAAACACGTCGATTTTCATTTTCAAAAATAGTGATGGGTAGTAAGGAGGGCATGTATTGCATGGTGCACTGGGTGTTATACGCAACTAATGAATCATCGAACTTTACATCAGAAACCAGGGATGTACTGTATGGTGACTAACATAATAAAAAAAATTTTTTTAAATAGTACAATATGAGATAATCTTGCATTACTAATTCAATGACAAAATTAATATACATTTAAAGGAAATATCTTCTGCTCTCCATCTCCAAACTTTCCACCTCCAGTTTTTTCCATTCACATTTACAGGACTGGTATGTAATGGAAAAATGAAAAGACAGCAAACTATTTTCTTTGTTCTATTTGATCCTTCCACCATTGAAGACTATTGCATTTTTGATCTGGCCCTTCTTGTTAGACTTAGCGTCCTAGAACATCCTCAAACAAACTTCTGTTGGGAGCGTCCTGATTGCGTGCTCTGTTTGTTGTACAGGCTGCTAAGAATTGTGGTACAATTTCAAGACTCCACTGGGGTGGTCTCTACCTTAAGTCTGCTTTTCTTAGGAGGCCCAAGGCCCTCTTACACAGCTGTTGGAGGAAGAACAATTTGGTAGATAGTAGAGCTGATGATGGAGGATTGCTGAACTCTATCTCCTCAGAGGAGCTCCAGGAAGCCAGCAGAGAGGAAATGCCCAGAAACAAAGAGCTATCGGGCAGACTGTAGCAGCATCAGCTCCCTACCCAGAAGCCCTCAGACCCAGTGATGAGTTCCAGATAGAGCACCCAAGAACCACAGCATCACTCAACCCATCACCTCCGCATTCCTGTTATAACACCTAAGCTTACTGTAGACTTTCAGAAATTCAACTTTCAAAAGCATTTTAGGATCACATCATGCGCATATGTCTGGAGCAGCTTACACACATTAAGTATTGTATTAACAGTATTTGTTAATCCACTGAATTTATAGAAGGAGAATGAAGCATGTTAATAATAATTTTATTACTTTACCATCATGGTCACTTCGAGTGTCACACACAAAGCACATATAATGGGTGGTAGAAGAGCCAGTAATCCAAAATTTGAATCCTCCCATCATTTGCCACTATACATTTCTATATCAACTATTGTAGTCCAAAAGAAAGGAAGAGCTTGGAATGAAATCTTTCTCTACGTATTCTGGCTCTAACCCAACATCTTCATTAAAGTCGCATTTGAAGGAGGCCAAGATATAATTTCATTTTTTAACACAACTCTCTTCCCCTTGACAAGTATTTCAGTTTAGAAATTACATATAACCATTAGACTATTGGGACACTTGTTCTAGGAATATAGCTAATATATCACTGGGCACAAGGCAAAATTAAGCAGAATGAGTAAATAACATAAGGAATTTGTATAAATAAGAAAGATTTAAAAGGTTTGGATTAACTTTATTATCTACATTTTCTTTAATATGTTTAATTATATTTGTTATTAGGTACATTATCTAATACCTAGGGTCAAAAACAAAGACTTTTTTTGAAAGGAGAAAAAAATGACACATTTAAAACCCCTTTGATTAAAATCTATTTGTTTGCAGAATTTCCAGTAATTAGAAAACATGACTTCAAGTCACCATTTTTCTAAAGCTGTGTTTCCTTGCCTGGCCAGTAGTTGGGTTGTAGCAAAAGATCACTTGTAGTACAATTTTCCTTCCTGATTCTTGTAGACACCATGGTTCCTTCTGTCTTGGTTCTGAAGCTTCTATGTTTTGAAACACAATTTTTCTTTAAAGTGAAAAGTACTGCAATACTTAGGAAAATGGACACTGTGCCCAGCATCACAGTTAGCCCCAGATATATGTGTCTAAAAGAAGAGAGAAACTCAGTCATAATTACTGCAACTATCCAACTAATTTTAAAATGTGAAAGGAAGGTAACAGTATCATTCAGTAAATAGCAATACCAGGAAAACCAATCTACCAATGAAACCATCATGAGGATGTTTTTTCTTAAAAATGCAAATTCAGTGGCTGTAAAAGACCTTTCTATGAACATCTGGCAAAGTATCAAAGGCAGTATGCTAATATAAAGTGACCTCTTAGCAGTGCCATAATTTTTAGTTACTACTAATTACATCATCAGTTCCATCCTCTCTGTAAATTATTCCCTTAGACCAGGTGACTATATGCCTATTTGCCCAGAACAGTCCTAGTTTATGCTGGTGTTGTTGCAGCATACTTTTTAATAGTGCCCCTTTTCACTCTCAAGTGTCCAGTTTGAATGATCAATTATGTGGTTACCCTACCCTTGAAACTTGCCCAAATGAACTTCTACAAAAAAACTGCAAGAGGCGATGTTAAGGGAGAATCAGAGCTCTTAGTAGAGCAGGAGGACTTAAGAATTAACCAAGATTTAAATCACTTTCTTCAATAAGGAGCCTTTAGTTCTTCATTCTATCATAAAACAGGAAGGTATGGAAGGACAGGTCGAATGATTTATTCTGATCACCTTGTACACATACTTGGTCTCTGATCGAAATACATTGTCTTTATGTTAAAGTAAAGTCTGCCTTAGCAAATGTGAGCAAAGCACAAATTCTACTCACAGGTCAAGTCCCTTTAAAAGACCAAAATAAATTTCTCACATAACATCAAAGCCTATTACATCAAACAAACTTATTCGAAATGGTTGGCTCAATTCACATCCGACTTCCAACTTACACAGTTCAGTACCAAGCTTATTCCTCCAGAAAATGCTCAGATTGTAAATTCAAAAAAAAAAAAAAATCCTTCCTGCTTTTAAGCCATTGAAGCACTGCTTTAAGCAATAAGGAGACTAAATGTTTGATGAACTGAACTGAATGATACCATAGTGAAAAAGCCATGCCCCTCAGCCCCATACACACTCATACACACAGAAAAAACCTTTTACTTTTATGCATCTCAAGTACTGGAATAATTGAACATCAGTTTGGCAATAAAAGCTGGACAGATTTAGAGCCAAATCCAACTCTTGCCCAGGGGGATTATATCTGACGTAAATGGGACAGTTTGGCTCAGTTTGAAAAAGAATAGAATTAAACCCAAAATGTGACCTAAATTTAAATGCTTCTGCGCTTCTGAGAATTACCCGCTTGTGTGCATAAACTTAGAAAATTCTACTGTATTCTAGAATCTTTGGTGAATTTTGTTTAAAAAATGATTTCTCATTTAAAATGGGAGTCAAGATTAGGAATGGGGGGGGAACTGAAAGGTCTAGCCAAATAAATAAGAATAAAATTATTCTTTAAAATAGAACGCACTTCTTGGTTAGGTGATCCTTTCGCAGTGAAACTACATAAGGAACGATTACTGCCCATTTCATTGTGCAAACCTGGAACATTGTAGTGGGGAAACGCAGGGATGAGTTTGAAATGGTACCTGAAAGCATCTGAATCATATAATCTGCAGGAGCCTTTGCTTCCACATCTTTGAAACCCCCATTTGAGGCATGAAGTGTCAATCAGAATTCCAAAATACATGGGCGCTGGGATTCCTGCTGTGAGAAAAACAAACAATTGCTACGAAAATATATGCCCATATTTTGGATTATCCTATAATGAATGAGTCTCTGGAACCAATTCCTTTGAAGCTAAAAAAAAACTGCTTTGGGGAAAATAGGTACCTGTAGAAGACCAGAATATGCCATCTCGTCGTATTTCTCTGGCATAAAGGTTATTTTGAGAAAGAGAAGGCACAGAAGATGCTCTGAAGACACAGCCGGAGTTTCCTTCTTGTAAGGGAAACTTACATTTACAACAGAGATCTCCATTTGTAAGGGTGTCTGCCTCTCTGTACCAAGAAGACAAGGATTCCTAATCCCAAGAGGCTTTTATCAAAGAAGGCACCCACCTAAATCTCCATCACAAATCGAACCCTTGTGTACCTTACTTTTCCTGGTCACCTTCCCATTACTTGAGAATGGGTTTTACTTATTTTATGTTGTTAGCACTTTTTTCTGTTGTGCTGAAAATACTGACTTCTAATGATATTAATATACTCTCTTATTGGCTTTATTTTAAAATACATAATGGTTTCAACATAACAATACCAATGTTAATATTAAAGATAAGACTACACAATGTAGTGAAGTTATGTGGCTTTGGTAATGATTTTAAATCTGTTTTTCTTTATGGTTATGCCTCTTATAAGATATATAGTCAATTTCAGTTTGTTTCAAGAATGTCTTAGTTTCTTTTCATTGCTTTTTAATTACATAAAAACTTTGCATGATTTCATCTTTTAAAAAATATTTATTTATTTATTTAAGAGAGAGAAAGAGGAAGGGACAGAGAGAGAGAGCTCATGAGCTGGGGGGAGACACACAGAGAGAGGAAGAGAATCTTAAGCAGACTCTCCACTGAGTGCAGAGCCTGACACAGGGCTCAATCCCAGGACCCTGAGATCAAGACCTGAAAAAACCTTGCATGATTTCAAATTAAAAATTAAATCAGAGTTCTCTTTACAAACTCTACTTTCCATTCTGTCCTCGCTTACTTTTTTCTTTCCTTCTCTTACAGGTAACCACCACCGCCATCACCACCACCATCATCACTATCACCGCCACCACTACCATCATCATCATCATCATCATGTTCTTAGTTTATACTTCCATTGTTTCTTTTTTAAAATGTTAGCAAATATCTTTGCATACGTGTATAATATTTCTACCTTTCCATACATCTTACACCAAATGCATCGTACTATGAACATCATTCTACATTTTATACTTTGTTTCACTTAAGAGTATATCCTAGAGATCCCTTGGTAATATAGACCATCGTGTCCCTCCAAAATTCATATGCTGAAGCCCTAACCCTAATATGACCACACTTGGGGGTAGAGTTATTAAGGAGATAATTAAGGTTAAGTGAAGTCATAAGGGACTTAATTTGCTAGGACTGGTGTCCTTATCAGAAGAGGAAAAGATACCAAAACTCTCTCTCTCTCCATATGTACACCAGGGAAATACTTGTGAGGACAGAGTGAGAGGGCAGCTGTCCACAAACCAGGAAAAAGGTCTCAGGGATCTCACCAGACACCAGCCGGGTGCCTGTTGGTACCTTGATCTTGGACTTCCCAGCCTTCAGAAATAAATTCCTGTTGTTTAAGTCCTTCAGTCTGTGGTATTTTGTTATGGCAGCCAGAGCTGACTAATAAACTTGTTAACATTAGAGGGAGATTTTTCTTAACTCATTCTTACAGCTGCATAGGATTCCATTATGTAGGTTGACTATGGTTTATTCCAGTAGGTCATATTGATGGACAACTAGACTGTTTACAGTCTTGCTATTATACATAATGCCACAATAATTAGACATCCATAAAATTTTACTTACTTCATAGTTTTGCTAGCAAATTTTTGGTATCAATTTCTAAAAGTGGGATTGCTAGGTCAAAAGATAAATCTATACATAGTTTTGTTAGTTACTGTCACATAACCCTCCATTGAAGGTTGAGACCATCAAGAAATGGTTTTCTCAACAGCAATATGCAAGCATATCTATTTTTCCATACATTGCAAACAACATTTGATAATTTGCAAATCTGATAAAGAAAAAACATTCTCTCAGTATAATTTTAATTTGTGTTCTCTTTATTATGAGAGAATTTGACCATCTTTTCATATATTAAGAGGCATTTACATTTTTTTTTCCATCCATGAGATGGCTAGTCACATCTTCTACCCATTTTTCCACTTGGGTGTTGGTCTTTTTATTCTCAATACTTAGGGGCTCTCTTTATAATAGGTATATTATAAATAGTCTGTTACATAAATTACAAAAAACAATTGTTCCCAGTTTATCACTTGCCTTTTTACTTTGCTTATGATATTTTTGCCATTTTCAAGCATATTTTTACTTTTATGGAATCAATTTTATGAATTTCTTTTTTAATATTTTATTTTTTTTATTTTTTAAGCAGGCTCCATGCCCAACATGGGGCTTGAACTCACCACCCTGAGATCCAGAGTCAGGTGTCCTACTGACTGAACCAGCTGGGTGCCCCAATGCATCATTTCTTTTACTTGAAATCTTTTTCACAGTGTAGGTATATCTTTATCTCTAAAAGGAGGTAGATATAGAAACCAATTCCAGCCAGGGAGACATTTCAGGTTCAACAATCTTACATTTTTCTAGGTAATCTCTGTTTTTATGTTGTAGAATTAGAGGCAGCCATAATGGGATAAACTTCCATATTTGCTGCTTCCCCGATTTCATCAGGATTTTACTGTATCTTCATATATACCCATTTTATTTCAAAATCTATTCATTTTCAGATTTTTTAAAGATCTGGGTTTGTTTTTCTCCCTGGCAGTTCTTTTCTGTTTAATTACAGAGGAACATTTGTGATTGTTTCGCTTTCTTCCTTAGAATATAAACTTTTCATGAACAGAAAACTTTTCTGACTCATTAACTCTATTTTCATGGGTTTTAACTAATGCATATTGAAAAATCTATTAGAAAAGAAACATTCCTCAAAATCATTAGCCATCAAGGAAATTCAAATCAAAACCACACTGAGATACCACCTTACACCAGTTAGAATGGCAAAAATAGACAAGGCAAGAAACAACAATTGTTGAAGAGGATGCGGAGAAAGGGGATCCCTCCTACATTGTTGGTGGGAATGCAAGTTGGTACAGCCACTCTGGAAAACAGTGTGGAGGTCCCTTAAAAAGTTAAAAATTGAGCTACCCTATGATCCAGCCATTGCACTACTGGGTGTTTACCCCAAAGATACAGACGTAGTGAAGAGAAGGGCCATATGCACCCCAATGTTCATAGCAGCCATGTCCACAATAGCTAAATCGTGGAAGGAGCCGAGATGCCCTTCAACAGATGACTGGATTAAGAAGTTGTGGTCCATATATACAATGGAATATTACTCAGCTATCAGAAAGAACGAGTTCTCAACATTTGCTACAACATGGACAGCACCAGAGGGGAGGGGGGTGGGGGAATGGGATAGACCGGTGATGGGTAGTAAGGAGGGCACGTATTGCATGGTGCACTGGGTGTTATACACAACTAATGAATCATCGAGCCTTACATCGGAAACCGGGGATGTACTGTATGGTGACTAACATAATATAATAAAAAATCATTATAAAATAAAAAAAAATAAAGAGTTTACTCAGTGCTTCACACACACACACACACACACACACACACACAAAAGAAACATTCCAATTATATTTAAAAAAATTGTCAACTCAAAGCCATACTGTTTTGATTGTATGAATGATCTGATCTTTTTACCAAATGATATATCCCAGCATTGAGAGTAGCTCAAAAGAGTTCCTTCCATTTTAACAACTAAAAAAAATTATATTAAGGCTTCAGCCTTTCTTACTGATTCATTTCTTGCTTTCTTCCCAGAGGGCTCTTTCATAACAAGAATAAACTTTTTGACAATAGACCAATGCTGGAAGAGACAAGATTGTTAAACAAAAAATGTTACTATTCTCATAAAATCACTTTATTATACCACAGGCTCAGCATTGGCTCTCAATTTCTAGAACAAAGAAAGGGAGAAGTTGAGAGTGGGAGGGAGGAAATAAAGAAATGAAGGGAAAAAGAAAATAAATAGGGACCTAACCATCTTTATTATTTAGTTATGCATGATAATTCTGTAAAAATACTTAGAAAAGTATTTAAAATACATTTGGCATGGTTACCATAATTAAAACATAGATTATACTTACCAAGAACTCTTATTGCTAAGGTGTAGATACCCAGGGCAAAAGACTTAAGTTGTGGCTTAATGCACCTAAAAACAACAAAAGCACTATAAAGAAAATATAGCCATTAAAGCAAATAGTAATGTTAGTGATAATATGCTTAACACATGAAATAATGCTAGAATTCAAATAGCACTTATGGAGAACCCATAGTGTCCTAGCATAGGGAGGTCAAATTATGCAAATCCATGTGCTATTACATGCAATGCATCAAAGAGTTTATAGTTAGTATTTCCAAAATGTAAATCACTTCTACACGATACATTCAAATGGTATTGGATAAAGTAAAATTGTAAGTTTAATTAGCAAAACAACAAAGACTCACAAGAAAAATTCTAAGAAATTTGAGGCAACGATAAGGGATCAATAACTTATAACCAATTTTTGTGGCTCTTGGTCTGAAAGCACAGGGCCATGTTGATCTGAGTTGATACAATCACAATCGCTATGTCATGCTAAGTGTTTCTGCTAAATAGTGGGGACCTAAATTTACCAGCCACATGCAAGAATGCCTAAAATAACAAGAGCATCCTTAACACGACTGTATAGCTTTAACTGATTGGCCTGTCGATTTTAATGGTAATAATCATGATGATATTAAAATAACTATTGAGTGTTAATCATGGTACTAATTTCTTCATATGTATAATATCATTTAATCTCTACTTTAAAAGAGGCAAAAGTCACAACTTTTCTCCTTCAATCCAAGGGCATCTCCTCCTGACGTCAAAACACAGCATGATTCATTTGAAGGGCTGGTGGTGAAGATAACACTTCCTCTAGCAGGCTGATGATGCACTTGGCCCAGGTGACTCACTTGACCCAGTGTAAGATGTAGAACAAACAGCCACCCATGAAGAACAGTCCTGTTCTGAGAACTCTGGGGCAATGCTCTCCATATCATGCTCCCATTTGAAAACACATATCTTATGTTTTCTTTAAGTCTTTTTGTAAAAAACATATTTGTGGATGTTATGTCCTATTTTCTGTTTATCTTTCCTAATCAATTTCCATAATATACTGTGGGAAATTATAGATGTAGACAATACTTTTGATTAGTTTCATTTTAGAATAATGTGATATTCATCCTTCAATATATGAATTTAAAAATCACCTAATCATCTCATAAAAGATTGGTTTCTGAAAAAATTTGACTTTTTATGTTTAATAATTTTACCAAAATTTATAATATTTTTAGGTTACTTTATCAATTGTTTAATAGTATTTGCTTGGCTAATCCCATTAGGAAGAAAATTTTATCACTGACAATACTAGTTACAAAACTACTATTTCAAAGTTTGAATTTTATAGAGATCTCTGTTAGGAAAGTCAATAAAAAATGCTCAAACATAAATTATATTACAAAAGAAGAGAAGCCTATAGGGAAGCTGAATTAAGATATAAGCACAAGAAGAAAGAAATATGCAACATATTACATATTTACTGTAAAAGATTTTTTGTGTAATTTTAAATTAGGTGATATTGGTTATCTAATCTGTTTTCTAGATTCTCACTGATTACATTTAAAAGAGTGATCTACATTTAAAATCATTATATTTTTAAATGTAAATATTTATAATATACCGGAAATCAATGCTTACTTACTATTAAACTTAAGATAAATTTTTAGATGTCCACGTAACAATATGCAAAATGAATACACAGTTTTAAAAATTCTTTTAGAGTTTCATAAGCAAAAACACTTGGAATCATTAGTATATATTCATGGATTAGAGAACTCAATGATCCAAAGTTATGAACAACTCCCCACCCCCATACATATAGATAATCCAGTTAGAACAAGAAAAATAAGCTACATATTAAAATAATAAATGGGAAACATTGTGATGTTAGATGAATCTCTAAGCTATCTTAAAATTTATCACCCATAATTTGGTGAAATTTAACCTAAAACACATTTAGCCTAGGGGCGACTGGCTGGCTCAGTCAGTAGAGCATGTGACTCAGCCTCAGGGTTGTAAGTTTGAAGTCCATGTTGGGTGTAGAGATTACTTAAAATTAAAATCTTAAAAATAATAATAATAAATTTAGTCTACACGGAATAATATCATCACCATGATGAGAAATAGCATACTGTATTTTTTGAGTGGCTATAGTGACGTAGGTTCTCAGGACAAATGATTTGCAAAAAATTTTAACTAGAAAAACTTCTATTCAACCATATTTTTGCATAAAAACCCAAAGTGGGAAGAGTACAAAACTAGAACAAGCATATGGGTCAAATTCCCTGAGAGAGCTAGAAGGAATCACAATTCTATTGAACAGAATTTGAAGTCAATGTTCTAAGTGATTATAGCACATCTTATATTAACACTAGGGCAGGGAGAATCAGTGTTCACCTCAGAAGCAGTATATATCCAGGTATGCCTCCTAGAGATAAAGTATAGGATGTGATGACTGAAATGACAAGGAAATACAGAAACATTTTGGGACATCCATTATCTTTCTGACACCTGCCCACCAAGCCTGAGGAATTTCCTGACTTTGAGGCAGCAATCCCCACACAGGTGCAGTTATAAAATATCTGTAACACAATAGAAAAAGTCCCATTACTGAGGTAGCATTTAAATAAAATTGAAAATATGTATTTTTAAAAAGACTTCACAATATAGTATACATGTATTATATAAACAATAAGGTAATATTCTTTTATTTCTCTGTGTTAAGGTATAGTGAGCAAAGTGAAATCTATACAGATCACTTTTTTTTAATCCAAACAGCAGATATTCAAACTAATGACTCTACCAAACAATCTCCCAGTAAATCCTAGTAAATCCAAACATACCTTATCTCCTCCTCTGCCATTTCCAAGTAAAATGCTTTTGAACCTTGACTTTGCCTCTTACTAGAGAGATACACGAGTTGAGGCACCTCAGTGCCTCAGTTCTCACATGAGGAAAATAAGTAAAGTAATACCCAATTACTTGAAGACCACGATATTTAAATCCATTTTCTTTTAAGCACCTCTCTTAGTTCCCAGCATGAATGCCTTCCATAAGTGGAAGTTCTAGTTAAGGAAAATTTTCAAGCAGTTTGGACAATAGAGTAGAGGCTGAAAGAAAAGAAAGAAGGAGGAGGAGGAGGGAAAAGGGAGGGGAAAGGGAGGGGGAGGGAGAAATAAAGAGAAAATTAGAGAAAAAAAGAGAAAGAAAAAGAAAGAAAGAAAGAAAGAAAGAAAGAACAAAAGAAAGAAAGAAGGAAAGAAAAAAAAGAAAAGAAAAGAAAAGGAAGAAAAGAGGGAAGAAAAAGAGGGAGGGAGGAAGAGATGGAGGGAGAAGGAAAAGCGGGAGGGGGAGGGGAAAAGGAGGGAAAGGGGGAGAGGGAGAAGGGAGAGAAAGGGGAATGGAGGTCAAAAAATCAGATTTCAGTTGGGTGGGTAGTCCTGTTCACTGTTGGTGGAGGCCAATCCTTTCTACTCTGAATAAAATGTCAAAGTAACAAACAGAGAAAATCAATATGTTACTCTGTATCTGAAGAAATCTTTGCCTAAGCATTCTTATCTAGTTGATAAGCATGTGTAAATAGACGTGTGGGTTAACTTTCAGCCCTCTGGGACTATCAAATACAGGCAGATTTCATCAGCACAATTGACAGCAGTCCAACCACTAGCCATATAAACAAAGAGTACAAGAAGGAGTCTATGTTTGGGACATAAATGTAAAGGTGTGATTGGGGAAATGAGTCTTTTAATGAGTTAAGTACATATTATCCTTCACAACTGATTTCTTACCTTTATTCCTTTATTTCCAACCTCATCTCCATCATCCACCCTATAGAACCCCTTCATTCCAGCCACCTACTCTTTTCATTATTACACACACAGGTTTGATTTCTCAGGCAGAGTGCCTGGAACTATCAATCTCCTCAAAATCGAGTTTGTGATCCCTGGGTCTATCCCTGGGGCTAGACTTTCTAACACTGGCCTCTATTAGTCCTGTTCCTAAAACCTCCAAGTACCACTGGCCTTGGGGTCAGAAGAAATGGATCCCAATGCAGATCTTATCATATGATCTTATGACTGAGACTTTTTCATGTGAGGCTAATAGTCCTCACAAGCAAAATGAGAGAACCACACTACATTATTGCGAGGCTCTTCCAGCGTGTTTCATGATTCTAATTCTTAACCTAATTCTTTCAACAACTCTAGTCCACTAGCGACCGTTATGTTTCCTATCTCCATATAAAAGAACAAGGGTAGAGAGTAAGAGTCAAAGCTGCTATCAGCGTGGTCTGCTTCTGGGTTGGTCCCTGAGCTCCCACAGAGCTGTGAGGTTATGTGGTGTAGAAGACATCACAGGCACACACATTAGGGACTTCTTACAAGAGTTTTTCCACTCCTGGTGGAGGTTTGACAACCAGCAAGACATGCCGATGCATATGTGATTCCATTTTCACCACACACAGGTTCCCATTTTGTCTCTGAACATTTGCATCTTGAGTTGCAATCTGAAAAGAGAGCTCGTTCATGATAAGAGACAGGTTTGGTTCTGAAAAGAAATGTAACAGTATAAAATATTACCTCTTAGCAGGCAGCACCCTAAAATCTTCAAAAATCAGTGTTCTTGAGTAATATAAATGGCACTGCCAACGGAGTTTGCCTTTTGGAAACACAATTGTTATCAGAAATGCCAGTTTCTGATCATTAAATGTGAGTCTACTATCAAGAAGCTTTCTTTTGAAAGTTATCTTTAGAGGTTTACACCTTCACATAATATACAGCTCTTGGTTTATGGTTTTTACTAAAATCGACGATCTCTAGGACCTTCTAATACATTTCTATGCAAAGATGCAGGAAAATGGCTAACAAAGCAGAAAAGTAGAGTGAACTTTTAGAGCAATTGATGACATGACTTAAATGCATTGCAGGCAGTGTGT
The DNA here is from genome assembly GCF_017311325.1 of Ursus maritimus. NCBI lineage: Eukaryota > Metazoa > Chordata > Mammalia > Carnivora > Ursidae > Ursus > Ursus maritimus. The sequence continues at coordinate 19,230,727 of NW_024425119.1, read as the reverse complement.
GCACGCGCATGCACGCTTGTGTGTAAATTTCCTTCACAATTGTCTCGCGTCAGTAGAATGGGCATTACAGATGTTGCGTCAAAAGAAAAAAACAGTCAAGCAGTGAACATTATGTCAACAGACTTCAGTTTGGAAGATCTACACATCCTACCTGGGTTTCTTACTAATAAATGTATCACCAGTTCATCTAAGTTTTCTCTCTCTCAAAATCTCCCACTCTTTGCAGCTCTTCCATATCTTGTATCATTCATTCTGATTCTTTTCCACATGCTTTTTCAGTGACTTACCCATTCATTTGTTCATGTGTTCAAAATTTTTGTGGAAGCCTTCTAAGTGCTAGCTTTGGGAGGAGAGAAGATAGTTACAAATGTGAATGAGATAATATTTGCCCTTAAGGAGTTGGCTTTTTGTTCTAACAGTTAACTTGACATAATTTTGATTGTCTTCTCTCTGTTCTCTCCCTCTCTGTCATTCTGTCTTACTTTCCCCCTTTACCTCTCCCAGAATTCCTTCTCTTTCACTTCTATTTCTTCCTCTCACCTGAATGGCCTCATCCTTCTACTCTTATTCTCCTTGTTCTTTTCATATTCCTTTATTCTTCTCAGGGGGTACTTATGCAATGGTATTTCTCTTCTCTCTGCACCTCATTTTTCATCCCTTGGTACTCCATCATTCTTTTTGTTTTTTCTCTCTTATTTTGAATTTATAAGCTTATTCTTTTTTTTTTTTTTTGGAAAAATATTTGAGGGACTTAAAACTGAAACAACAACAACAAACTCCAAGTGCATGGTCATGTTCCCTCAGTGAGGTCAAGACTATTTGTTTTATTCACTCCTATATCTCCACCACCAAGAACAATTCAGGACATAGTAGGTTAAGAAACAAGATTTCTGGTAAGTCAATTAAAGTAAAATGCTATTTTATTTTGGAGGGAAAAAAATGTCATTTTGGCCCCTCTTTCTAAGAGGTAGGTCCTACAATGATAGCAATTAGAAGTTCTTAATTGAAGGAATAGTCCATCTAGTAGAACTGCTGTTCATTTGATTACCTCAGACATGAAACAAAAGCCACTGAGATGTCTCCAGACAGAATAAAAGGATATAACTAGGCCTCCTGAGATGTCATATAGGAATATTTCATCCTGTTCTCTTCTATAAGGCATTAATTGTTAAATTAATTGAGACTGGTGGTATCTGAAAGTATAAATAAGTGCCTTTGAAAGCCTATCAGGCCACTATGGATAGTGTAAGACTGAGATCTCAGAGGTTAGTGCTGAAAGAATTTTGGGGGAGATCTAAGTCAACTTCTCATTTGGCAGATGAGGAAACTCAGGTCCAAAGTGGGCAAATTACTGGCTCAAATTCACAATGTTTATTAGTGGCAAACTTCAAAATGAGAATTCTTCCAGGTCCCTGGATTCTAAATTCTTGTCTCACATCAAACTTACTCTCATTATTGCAGAAGAAAGGTTTCTTCCATTACCATATCTAAAGCTGTCTACAGTGTTCCTGCTGAATGTCCAGAATCAAAACAGCCAAGAAAATGGAACAGACCAACTCAGGATAATCCCTGGGTAGCATGTTCTATTCCATAAAGCCAATTATTTTATATTACTAAAAGTAAGTTAAATTTATCATCTAGGACAATCTTGAAGCAGAAATTAATTGCATGCATGTTTTACAAAGGATATGTTGAAGGTATTTAAAATTTTAAGGTCCTTTTTATGAAATATGTCAGAATTTTTATACTCAAATGGGATTTTGCTTCCCAAAGAGTCATGCTGGGATGCAAGAGTTTTTCCCAGGGATGTTGCCATTTCTTTGGCTGCTTCCAATAGCAAAGCTACTCTTAAAGGTTAAATCTTTGCCATTGTTGGGAATATTTTGAAAAATATGGAAAGCAATTTCAAAAGAGGAGTTTTAGAATGCTATAGACGATAACATTTTTGCCATGCAGTTGTAGTCTTTTAAGGCAACTGCTTTCAAGGGCTAGTACTCATGTAATGAATATATTATCTTTCATTTGTTTAAACATATTTAATCATTTATTGTGTGGATATACTTTAAATGTGAACCTCAAAACTTTGCCATTGTTGTTTATATGCTTGCTTTTGGCTTAGAGACACCATGATGTTGTTGAAAGAATATTATACTTTAAAGAGATATTGACCTTTCTAAACTCAGTTTCCTTTAAATGAGGGTAACAAAACTTACCTCATAAAGATGCTTTGAGGATACAAGTGAGATAATGAAAGTTATGGTGTTTTGTGAATTGCAAAATACAAAGAACTTTGTCCATCTACCATTAGGATCATAGGGATAGTTAAAGACAGGGCTTCTACTCTCTCCAGAATCTTCTTGCAATTCCTGTTTATAACTAACATCCTTAATCTACATTGCTGATTGCTAGCAAGGCAATGCTACCACACTCAGTTAAGTCTACATTGCTGTGATAACTTCCAGAAGCAATAGTATATAAATTTTGCAGTCACTAATTGTCTTGGACTTTTTAGATGGTAAAAAGTATAACTGATATTCACTTAAGAGCAGGAGAAACCAGGTTAGTGAGGGTGATGGAGATTGGACTATGGAGACAAGACAGATAGTTAAGCATAGAAGGAAGCATAGGAAGAAAGCTGGAGAGCAAGCAGTAAATAAGCAGCAGATGAACTAACAGAAGCCAGATCATTAGATCAGGAGCATTGGCCTTTGAGCCATAGGCAGAGTTTGGACAGTCAGGCAGTACAGTCAGGGTGGTAGGCCTGGCACATAGTAGTAGCTCAATAATTTATTCAAATAGGCAATATATAGTTGGGTGGAAGAATGAACACAGCTGTCTCTGGGAACTCACGTTCAGAGGTAGAGTGATAGCAAGGACTCTTGAAAGGAAAAGACAGGGTAGTTCCTTCAAGATCCAGCTTTGTATTAAGATTGACAGATCCTGGAAACTAAGAAAACTAATCATCCACCCTATTTTAGATGACATAGGTCTGAAAACATCAATAAATATTCTCCTGACGAACTGCAAAGAGCTAAAGAGAGCTGTCGTGTGGTTCACCAGGTTGAGGAATAGCATTCTCTCCTGAAACAAACAATAGAGACTACAAAAAGTAGCATGGAGACCTTTCCAGTTATCTGAGTGTTCAAAGAAAAAAAAATTGTTTATGAATAGCATATGTCTTTTGTGCCAGGCAAGTACTAATCACTTCCAGGTATATCATCTTGCTTAAATTTTACAAAATTTTATAAGGTAGTTATTATTCCTATTTTTAAAATGGAAAAATTTGAGGTTTGATTAGATTAAAAGACCTATACAATGTCACTTCACTAATGATGGGCAGAGGCAAGGTTCAAGGGCTGTGTTTTACATTGTCAGGTTGCCCTATACAGGAAGATGTAGATTTAATATTTTTAATAATTTCTCTTAGATAACCAAATTCAAAGGAGATGACAGATTTTGGTGACAATAACAGCTCCCATGTCAAAGTACTGTCAGCTATTCCACAATAAAACCACAATTCCTTTCTCATAGTTATGATGTTTACAATCAAATCATCTTATTTTGAACCTCTATCAATAATTAATTTGATTAAACAAGCCAACCTCCTCAGATTACTTAATGAGTGAACCTACCCTTGGTAGGAGACAGTTAGTCCTGCCACATCAGAATTTTCACAGCCCAGTGCAAACAGGGAAATGAATAGGAGGTACCCAAGAACAGATGATCCCAAGTAGAGTTTTGCAGCTCCATACACACTGATTCTGAACTTTTTCATAACGATCCCCCCAGAGAATATTCCAAGGGCCACTGCAGGTATGTTGATAAGCCCTAAGGAACAACAACAAAAACAACAAACAATTTTAGATAT
>NW_024425119.1:19213845-19226849 GCF_017311325.1 Ursus maritimus | reverse complement strand
ATCTGAGTGTACTGACATAAACTTTCTAAGAGATTATACAAAACTATATAATAGTTTCTGACAAGTTATTAGACTGGCTGGTCATTTTAAGTTATAGAAATATTCATTCACGATTTTGATCAGTGTCTAGGTTATAGATGAATGATAGCACAACTAAGAGTCTCAGAAGTCTGCCTCACACAATGTCAAGCACAGAATTTAAAATTAATAAACACTGAATTAATCAATGAGTCAATGTCTTTCTGGTCTAATCCCAGGATTAACAGGTACAATCAAAGGGCAACTAGGTGACAGGTGATGTTCTTTAAGTTTGTGCATAAAACAATAATAGACACATGGAATTCAGGGAACAAAAACACAGTTTTGGTTCTTTTTTTCTGGCCCAAACAAAATTTATTTTTATTTAGACTCTTAGTTGCTTAGTTTGGTATCCTTCCTTACAATCACAACAACAAAATAACAATAACAAAACAATGTATTATTTGACTATTTTTATATTTGCTATTTGCTTATAATGTACCAGCCATTCAGGTAAGCATTTGATATATCTCTCACATTTATCCTTCACCACAACCCTAGTAGATAGCCATATTGCTATTTTCACTTCAGCAGCAATTTATTCATGGTCATGGTTAGTAAGTGTTAAAACCAGAGTTGACAATATAGAGTCTGATGTCAAACCCCATGCTTTCAATCACTACATTATACTGTCTCTCCTTCAAAGGATTTGGGACACAGAATTCTTGATAAATAGATATGCAATCTCACTAGTAATCAAATAAATGTGGTTTTAGAACAATACTAGGAAGAGATCCAACAAAGTGGTTGAGAGCTTGGATTCTGGACACCTAACTGCCTGGTTTGGATCTCAGTTCCACACCTTAATAGCTGTGTAACGGCAGGTGATTCTCTGAGCTTCTATAAACCTGTCTCCTTACCTATAATATGGAACAAAAATAGTGCTGAGGTAACTAACATGAAAAGTTCCTAGCACAATATATGGCACAAAAATATCATTCAATTAAGTTGTTACTAGCATTTTAATCTATCAGATTCACAAACATGAAAATATTGGGATGGGTGGGTGGAGTGGAACATGTCTGTGTTAGAAAAGGTGGGGAAAGAGGCTCTTTGGTGACTTCTTGGTTAGATTTTAAATTGGTAAATGTTAAAATTAAAACTAGATCGCATTAGAAATCAACCCGCCTTGAAGGGGGCAAGAACACAAAATTGGTGAAATAAAAAAAAAGAGAAGGTGCTAGTTTTTCTTTCTTTCCCAGCTAAACCGAGGTTTGTAGCTGTAACAAGTGGCAGAGATGAATGTATCCTGGGCCCCTAAAGAGCCAAATCTCAACTAAGAGGAACCTGATTATTATTTATTTTTAAAAAGAGAGAATATAATGGAAAATAATATAACAAACATGGTTTCTCATGACCTGAGTTAATAAATGCTAATATTTTCTCCCTATTTTTCTGATTTTTAAATATGGAGATATATAAAACAGATTCCTTCTCGGTTCCAGATTCCATCTTCCTTCTCAAGAGCTAAGCTTTGCCATGGATTTGGTGTGTGTCATTTGAGTCCCTATTTCTACATACACATGTTCATAGCACTTGACTGAATCCCCCTCTCATAGACCTAAGACTTACACAAAAGGGGCAGAGTCCTAGTCTCTCTTTCAATTCTATCTCCCAAAAGCAGTTTATAAAAAACACATCTTCTGAAAACGAGACTGTAAATTGAAACCTTGAGAGAATGTACTTAGAATTTCATTTATTTTGCAAAATACCAATCCAAACCTGGGACATAAGGAGTCATAGCATAAAGGATATCCTTTGATACCCTTCATAGCTTCATGCTGTGTGGGTTTCCACTAAACTTTCCCCACCCTGATCTGGCCTAGAAGAGTCTGAGATGATTCTAAGGGCATTGCTCCCTCAGTACAGAATGTTAAAAATCGGGAATATCCTCTCCTGACTGACCTCCTCTTAGAGTCCTGTGTTCTCATGAAACTTCCAGAAAGTTTCATGTGTTCTCTTGGCTCTAGTCCTTTCTGTACAAGATATCTGCTTCGGATGATACACGTCCTTTCAAAACACCATCCTTGTTCCCACATTTTCATCTTGTAACACCTCTTTATCATTTTGCTTTTGATTTAGGTATTAACACCTTCTTCTACAGGATTTTCTTCTGACTCCAAGATAAGGTTTCTTCTCCCAGAGTTCTCTGGGCTTCTCCTAATTAGAAACTTATTGCAATCTCCACCAGCCATATGGTGCCTCCAGGGACATCTCTAGCATCAGGGTGCATGAGTTGGTCATTAGAAACCCCTTTCCTCCCTCTGCCTCTGGCCCTTGCACAGGGTCCCACAGGCAGCAGTCTTGGTCCTTGTCACAATTCTGTGTTAGCTTATCTGGTTTTCACCCCTCACCCTCCAATCTCACCTTCAAGGCAAAAACTGTGCTCACCATCATATCCTGTGCTCCTTGCAGTTTTCCATAAAAATGTGCTAAATGACTAAACTTCAGTTTATTCACATATAACATTTCTCCTGGATATTTTACTTTCCTATTTCAAAATAAATGAATTATAACATGATTCCGTAAAACAGAAGTAGTACATTTCAAATACACTGTCAGCTTGATTCTCCCCTTCAAAATCCCTAGGATCTGTAAGCTATTTATGCTGGGCCAAGCTGAGTTGATAGCAGATTTCCTGAACATCAAATAAGATGTGCTGCTTGCCTCCGAGAGCTTCTCTTCTTTCATCTTAGGCATTTTTAAGTCAGTTAATGAAGTAGAAATTTCACTGTGACTTCTTCATTACACACTTTTTTTCACTCACACCATAAAATGTGCTGATCTTAAAACGTTTACCATCTAAATACTGCAAATGGAAATACTAGTTGTAATTTACACCAGCAGCCACAATTTGTTTCAATTTATGTATTTCTTTTGAATTTAATGTATTTACTCAAATAACAGGAAAGCTAGGAGAAATTTAAGAAAAAATATGTTGTTGTTACTTCTGTATACTCATTCAAGCTGAAGACCTTATTCTTTGTTACTGTTCTATACAGGAGTTATGAGACTCATGTAAAATATTTTAAGATGGACAGTTCAATTACAATATAATTTGAGAATTCTGATTCCCATACACATGTATGATAGCCTTAGCCATTAACATAAAATAATAAGTTATAATAATAATAGTACTTTGGGATGTTTTAGAGCTTTTCTCCCAGCAAAGTAAAATTCTGTAATATATAACAGACCTTCACAATATTATGCTAATGTTAGAAGATATAAATATTAAAATTTGAATTTTACAGAGAGATAAATGCAAGGAAAAATTTATGGGACTTTTCACACTCATGTAGCCAACTGGGTGTAGACAAAGAAGTAAAATTAGTCATCTTTCTTCAGTATAATAAAAGAATTTTCTGCCTCACAAACAAACAAAAAGATTGTTTTCCATTTTCTTACAAATCTTTAATATAACTTGACTTAATTCTAGAACACATCATAACACATATTTAATTTGCTATGCTTGCTTAGCCACAAAAAATTAGTATTTTCTATTATAAGCAACTTGCCCCAAAGAATTATCATAACTTTTCCTTATTTGTCTGTGTAACATCTACAAGAATGGAGAATGATAATCATTGTTGTCAATGAGAGTCAATGTCATGTATCATGTCCACTAGGTATTGTTTTATTTAATAAAAAAAACTCCAAGAAATTAAGAAAAATGACTAAATAATTGCAATCTGTGTATTAAGAAGGAAAGCAAAACATAAGATCATTTACATAGGAGAAGCTTTTTAAAAAAGGAGAAAAATTAAGTTATCTATCTAAACTTCTTCCAGTGGAAATTGCAATGAGGGAAAAAAAAAACCCCACACACTCGAAAAAGCAAAATCATTTTGCCATATGCCTCTTCCTCTCTGAATTTGAAACATTTCTGTTGCTTATTTTTCTTTAATTTTCTTTGCAAAATTAAAGTAGTTAACATGAGAAAATATTATTTCTAAACTTTAGAAATACAGCCAACATAGCAAAACATGTACCGCAAAAATAAATCATCATTGTAACAACTGGCCCTTGAACACAAGGAAAATTTGTTTAGTCTTTCTGCCATGTCATGTCAAATGCCTTCTGTGAGAGCAGAGGGGAAATGTGCCTTCTTTGTGCTTCTCACTTATTTTATCACAGAAAGGATGACTCTTTGTAGCCTCTCCCAACCCACCCCCCAAAAAATGAAGGAGAAAAGAGAGAGAAATATGATGAGAAAGAAGTGAGAGAACAGTATTTGTTGAATGACAGCTATATATATTTATGATGCATTTTATAGATCTTAATCTCTATTTCAACCTAATGAGGCATTTATTTTCACTATTCTAAAGATAATCAAAGTAAGTGTTATGGATATTGACTCATTTTCCCACTTACCCGTACTCTGCTTTTCTTCCATACTTAACTAATGTGAAACCAAGATGCATTCAGGAAAGAATCCTAGCTATAATGATTGAAATCATTAGACACTAATACTTATCTCTCACAAAAGTACTTGAATTATACATAGACATGACATGATAAAAACTATGAGGAATTGGAATTTCAGACAAACCTTGATAGATGAGTCAAAAAATTCTGATGGATCTCAGGGACCATCTGAGTGTGCAGAGGATTATGGTTAAAAGAAATCAATTGCCCACAACTTAAAAAAGAATTATTAGATTCTCCTTGTCAGTTTTCCAAAAATAATTCTATCCAGAGAGTACATAAAACTCAGGGGAAATAATTTTATTCCTGGCTACATCATAATATATGTATGCTATTAGGCAGGCCATTGAATCTCTCAGAATTTCAAGTTCTTTCATCTGTGCTAATTTTTCTCAAAAATAGTTGTATAGGCAAAAGTATTTCATTTATTATCTACCTAATTAAGGAATGAGATAACATATAATCTCATTTTCTATTATAAATATCTTTCCCCAAACAATGCTTTTAATTTTTCTTTATGAAATAAATGTTTTTAATTTGAAGCCAGAAATGTATTTATCATTCTAGTGACACCCAAATCAAATGCCCTCAAACTCAAAGTGCTATGTACATATTGAATAATAAGAAATAAACATACACTTAAAGATGCATCACTTGCAATTCATGGGGAAAAGATGGCTTTTTCATTTTGATAAATGAACCTTGACCTTCTCCTTGACATTATACCAAAAATAAATAAATTGAAATCTATTATAACCAGGGGCACCTGGGTGGCTCAGTCAGTTAAGCAACTGCCTTCCACTTGGGTCATGATCCCAGGGCCTTGGGATCAAGCCTGACATCCAGCTTAGCTGGGAATCTGCTTCTCCCTCTCCTTTTGCCCCTCCCTCCCGCTTGTGCTCTTTCTCAAATAAATAAATAAAATCTTTTTTAAAAAATCCACTATCTAGGGGCGCCTGGGTGGCTCAGTCGTTAAGTGTCTGCCTTCGGCTCAGGGCGTGATCCCTGCGTTCTGGGATCGAGCCCCACATCAGGCTCATCCGCTGGGAGCCTGTTTCTTCCTCTCCCACTCCCCCTGCTTGTGTTCCCTCTCTCGCTGGCTGTCTCTATCTCTGTCAAATAAATAAATAAAATCTTTAAAAAAAAAATCCACTATCTGAAATGTATCATAACCTAAACGTGAAAGTTAAAACACTTAGGCTACTAGTAGAAATACTAGGAAAACATTTTCGTGGCCTTAGGATTTGACAATGATTTCTTAAAACAGGTTTAAAAGAGAAAGGAAAAGACTGGAAAATGGACTTGATTAAAAATAAGCAGCTCACTATTAGGAGAGTGAAAAGAAGAACTGAAAGTCTGTGAGAAAATAGTTATAACACATATATTCAATAAAGAACTTGTATCAAGAAAAAAGTACCTACCCCTACAAATCAATAAGAAAAAGACTGACAGCTCAAGAGAAAAAGGCAAACAATCTGAACATAATTGACAAAAGAGAATGTTGAAATGACCAACAAGCCTGCAAAAAAGTGCTCAACGTCATTAGTTATCAGTTAAATGCAAATAAACTATAATAAGATATCACCACACCCCATAAGAATAGTTACAATGAGAAAGACTGGCAATACTAAGTATGATAGGGATGTGGAGCAACTGAATGTTCTTATACTTCTAGTGTGAGTATAAATTTACACAACCCTATTATAAATGTTTTGGTTATATTTACTGGATCTAAACATACATACTTCCTATGACCCAGCAGTTCTGATCCAAGATACAGCCAAGAAAAACCGCTGTGTACACACCCACCAAAATACATATAGAATGGTCATGCAGTGTTATTTGTAATAGTCAAAAGCAGAAAACAACCCAAATGCCCACCGACAATAAAATGAATAAACTGTGGTATATTCATGTGATAGGATATGACACAGCAATGAAAAAGATCAAACTGTTATACACAACATGAATGAATCTCATAGATTTCACTTTGATTGAAATAAGCTAGACACCAGAGAGTACACAGCATACTATTCCATTTGTATAAAGTTCAAAAACCAGGAGGCTGATCTATGATGACAGAGTTCAGGATAATTATTAGCTCTGGGAAAGCGTATGGAGTAGGAGGAGGTTTGAGGGAGCCCTCTGTGGTTCTGAAATGAACTCCATATTCTAGCTGATAGTTACTACACAGATTTTTGTGTAAACATTTATCCAGCTGAGCTACACATTTAGGGGCTCCAGAGTTAACTATTGCTTGTAAGTTATAGCTCAATAAACACAAAGGAGATTTTGAAATAAAATAAAAAGAATGTCTCCTAAGGTTTTAGTTCTCTTCTGTTCTTGTTAAAGTCAGTATAAGGCACTGATGGGCATGGAGAGGGTTTTGGGGGGAATAAAATCTAAAATGTTTCTTCAGGTCAACCATTAAATCATGCAATTAACTTAATTTGAACCAATTAATGTTAAAGTAAAAGTTGAGTGGTATAGCTTTAATATTTATAATTTAGCAGAATAGTCTGAACAGTCAATTAAATTAGCATCTGCTAAGTGCCCATTATCCAGGATTGTTACGGGACAATTACATATTCTGAAATAAGTTCAGCGGCCTCTTTCAGAGATAGATACATAGAACAATTTTAAAATATTTTAGGAAGAAGAAATGTCTTTAAATCTTTGGAGTTTCCTACCATTAAGGAATATGTCCAAAGGAATAACATATATTTATGTCTTGAAACAGAAGCATTAAATGATGTTCTCATGGACTAAGGGAGCTAATCCAGGTTTTAAAAGTATCCAGTTACTTGAAGCATGATGTTTATGTACCTACACATTCTGGTTCTTCTTCATTCATTTCTTCATACTTTTCTTTGTCCTTTAATAGCTTTCTCATTGTTGACTGATCTGCTATGCTAGAAACATAGCCCCTTTGAATAACCTGGATGCCAGGACTCAGAAGTCCTTCAACTCTGAGCAAAAACAAACCTTGTTTTGCAATGAACACCTTCTAACCTCCCTGAATACTCACTTTTTATAATCCTAGAAACTCTTCAGGTAAAATGGCCGCTGTTAGGAGGTTTTGGCTTCACTTGAAAGACACATACCCAGCATCACAATCTCCTAATAAAATGCATGTTCGATTTATGTAATAGTCTCAAGGTCACTCATTTACAGTTGTGAATAATTCTTGCTACAAAGTTGTACCACAGACGACCTCAGCATTTTAACTGGATATTTTTCACTCTGCTAGATTTTTTTTTCACTCACTTTTTGACTTCATATCTAAAATGCCATAAATCACCTTCAGTCGAAACATAAAAACAGCTTTCTCTAAAACGCCTAAGTTAATGAGACGTATCTGATAGTGCCTAGTGGCAAGTGTGAAGGACAGGTGAGCATACCGATAACAAGGTTGGCCTTAGAAGATGACTGCCCATACTGCTGCTCGATGTACTTGGGTTTATAGGTCACCATTCCAAACAGAGAATTGAACTGAACCGTACTGGCGCACAAATATAACAAGTACAGTGGATTTCCAAAGAGATTCTTCAGTGATGGGAGAAAATCTATAAGGCAAAAGTAACATGGAGTTATTCAAGACAGTGTTACACTTGGCAGAAGACACAGCCTTGGCACCAGGGCATTGCCGGCCGAGTCCCACTGCCACAGTTATTAGGAGCAGTTATGGCGTGGTACACATACACACTATGAAATGAAGCATTGGCACAAGTCAAGGCTGAGATCCGTCGGGTTCGTGTCTAGACACAGGCACTTGCTTCTACAGGCATAACATTCAATTACAGTTAGAGGTATTAGTCAGACAGGAACACGTTTCTCCCAATGATATGGGTAGAAGGAAAGAGGGACAAGAATACTCCCTCCTTACAGAGCTCAAAGTCATTGGCAGGACATCAAGAACTCCAGTTTTCTAGCCTCTCCTCTTCAAACTTGCATCATGGTCATGGAGAAAGAAACATGAATGTTATCTCCATTTAATTTAATGAACTTTAGGGTAAGAAATGAGTTTGGCATTCTCCCTTCTTCCTATTATTCAGCTGAAGAGTTTGAAATGTGAAGATTTCCTGTAAATCTTGCTTGCTGGGCCCAACTGTGGGGGACCAGTCTTTCTCATGGCCATTCTTTTTCTACATGGGAGGAATTCACGTTAGCATTCTGGCCTTGTGCCCCGCACCACACTCACTCCTTTGATCAATGGTGGGAACATGCACTGACACATTTGTCAAATGACTGAATCTCATCTGTTAAAAAGCCACAGGCTCTGAAGATTCACTCTTTTCTGTCCACCCAGACTGATGGGAAGCAACAATCCCAGATAGGGGCCGTTGCCAGGTCTAACCTGAGTGGTGTAAGGGTGGGAATGTCAGCAAGAAGGTTACCAAAACTTTGGGTCATGTTTTTAATCCACTCTCCAGTAATAAAGCTGACTTTGTAATCTTCAATTCCGCTTCCTTTATAGTTTCTCAATGTTTCTGAACAAATGATGGGGAGAGAGGGGTATTATTTATAGATTCCCTACAGAGTCTCAACAGGAAAACTGAAAGTGCTTCAAAATCAAGGAGAATCGGGCTCACCTCTTGCCATTTCCATTATTTTTGACTCTTCTCCAAGAGGCGTTTGGTAGTCTGTATGATCATCCATAATAAACTTGGATTTCTCAGAGGAGGAACTGGAATCCTCTCCACTTCGGGGTCTCGGCAGACTCTTTGGTAAACACCAGAAAGGCAGAGCTGCAAGAAGACTTACAATTCCTGCTATTAGGTAACCCAGCCACCAGGCTCCTACCCACTGGGGATCCTTTGGAGTAATGGTTACATGATCTGAAAGGCAGAGAGGATGGCTAAATAGCACATACAGCAAAGCCAGTGAGTTGAAATAAGCCTCTTTAAAAAAAAAAATCCTAGCATTATCTCTATCACATCATAAAAATACCTAATAATTCATACACAATAACTTTCTAGTCTGAACATGATCATCATCTTGCTTTTTGAAGGAAACATGGTGCTTTTTTTTGGGAACATGATGCATTTCTTCATTTCTTCCTTAGATTTAAAATATAGAGAGTCTAAGTCCTGGGGGAGGGGGTCTTTCTCTGCCCTGGGGTTCTACCAAGGGTCCCCCTGGCCCATGACAGGAAACAAGAACCCTGTGAGGGAAAATTATGGGGACTCCAAGCCTTCCTCTGGCTCCCCAACATCAGCACCACTTGTATCTCGTCCACATATTGAACATCTAAGATTCTTTTCAAAGAAAGAGTTAAATCCTACACATTCTGGTCCCAATCTAGTCTAAAACACTCAGAATGTTATTCACTAAAGGATGGGTAGTAATACTTCAGAGCTATTCTAGGTCTGAAGCAAGATTTGTATGTGTAAATAAAATGTCAATATCTTATTCATCATCAAAACTTTATTTTTGACCCCATTTCTTATTGATGAAAAAGGTAAGTAGTGATGAAGTTCTTTTGAACTAAATCAAGTGTCTTTTCTTTCCTATATAAGAATCCATAAAACTTATGATAGAATACCTCTACTGTCCTCTGTGAGAACAATGAAATAAACACATGTTCTTTGACAACTAGGCTCAATTGCCACATTATACTTAGTAAAACGTTCACACTGGCTCATCACTGTATCTTCATTGCTTCCCCTTAACTGTTTCCCACTGTACCACTCATCACACCTACACTTGCTTATCTGTATCAATCTCCATGACTGGATTTTAAAACCCCAGGAAGTCGAGGTGCTCAACTACCATTTTGTTCACCATTTTGTGGTAGAATAGCACCTGGGATAGAATAGATGCAAAATTAATGAGGTTAACAAATAAATAAATGAAGGAATAAATACCATTTTTGGAATGCATTTAATTTTAACACACAAAGACTTCAAAATGCAGTTTCAGAATTTTTAAAAATGAAACTTGTTTTCTTGTTTCTAAATGCTTTCTTAAACTTCTTAAAAAAGAAAGAAACATAATGTGCATATCTAGGAGGTACGTCTCGCAAGGAAAGGAACACATTAATAGCTACAGAAAGATGAGGTCCCCCATTTATTCCCTCCACAAGCACTCTCCTAAAGAGTAAGGTAGGCTCACTCTCATATGCCTCCACCTGAAAAAGATTTGTACAGTAAAGAACATATTTTGGTTGCCAGAAGACTTTCAATTCTTGGTCTTCCTGGCAAGTCTAGAAAATACAGTATCAATTGATATGTCTGTCATGTTGTTACACCTGAACCAACAAGAGCCAACAGGAAGCCACAGTTTCTAGTCTTAACTATGCCGGAATGCATGTGAAGTGGCCAACCAGAAGTGAAAAGGGACACACCTGAATGACAAACCAGGGGTTATCCAGTTCTAACCACTGCCTGTTTTTCATGTTCCATTTATTAACGCATGTGGTGAATGTATCAATGACAGATTTTCAGCAGATTATTTTCATTTTATGAAAGATTACCATCCTGTCACTTTATAAAAAGGGAATTTGATATTTTCTACACTATCCCCATTAAAAAAAAAAAACTGCAGTGACTAAGATAAATAAATAAATAAATAAAACAAACGTCCTTACCTAGGTTTACAAAGCCAATGTCAACATACAGTTTGGCACATAATGAGCCTAGCAGGAAACCAAAGATCGGTCCTATAATTGCAACCGTCTGCACACACCCTGCACCCGAAAAAAAAAAAAGTGTCATTTCTCTGCTTTTGTAAATTAATAAAATTTTAAACAAGAAATTGGAGTGAGATTCAATTAGTAGCTGAAAATATTTCATCAACTCATCATTTAAGTGTGCTTAATTTGTCAATTTTTCAACCTTTTTGAATCAGGAAATAAGTCCTTCTCAGTTTTGGAAGAAGAATGAACACTTGGAAGGCGTTAATTACCTCTTAGTAAGGAAATAACACCAACATTCTGAGGAAGATAACTTCCCCCAAATGAAGCAAACTTCACTCGTTAGAATTAGATTTCCCTACTGATAAAAATCAGAATTATTCCATTTTGACAGTCCTTCAAAACCTTTTTCTAGTTGGTTAAGCGTAAGAGTCATTTTGACATTAAAATTGATTTCTTCCACCTTAGTGCAAAACTGCATGCGTTCAGAGAGTCTGTGGGACCATCTGTGAGAGTGGTAGCTATGCAGATCCCTGAACACAGCCAGCCAAAGAGCTAGACCTGGGAGTGCAGAGAGGTGCTCTTTGGAATAATCATGACCAGCCTGGGCAGCGTTAACAGGAAACGGGAGCAGATTGCTTAAACAACACCGCTTCTGGTTACCAGAAAGGTAGCTCTTCCCTGCAAAGTATGTCCCATCTGCCTTTCATTTCGTCACAGAGCTTGACGCATACATATCGCTGGCAGATTAACTTAAATTAAGAGGAGGAGTATGGGGCGCCTGGGTGGCACAGCAGTTGGGCGTCTGCCTTCGGCTCAGGGCGTGATCCCGGCATTATGGGATCGAGCCCCACATCAGGCTCCTCTGCTATGAGCCTGCTTCTTCCTCTCCCACTCCCCCTGCTTGTGTTCCCTCTCTCGCTGGCTGTCTCTATCTCTGTCAAATAAATAAATAAAATATTAAAAAAAAAAAAGAGAGAGGAGGAGTAAATGGCAGTTACCAGATCCTTTCCGGAAGAGAAGAAGGGGTGAAGAGAGAGAGCAGGAAGGGGACACCCTGACACCTACATGCATCTCTTGGCTTGCTACCTTTCCTCTAGTCCCGAGTGACTGCCTAGCACACGTGAGAGAGCTTCTGTTCCAGGTCCTCATTTACGCTGCACTTTTCCGTTAGAGCAGGTAACTGTTTCTAATCACAGCCTTCCTGACTGTAATGAGAGCCCTCTGGAGCTCTGCACACATGGTCATAGCAGAACAATACTGTGGAGCTAGTCACAGCCCCTCTCAGTGAATTTCAATCTTGTCCTCTATCCCTTATAGGCCGGGCCCTCAAAAGATCAGAACCCCAAGAAATCAAGACTGATGTGTGAAATGGAGAAAAATTTAGTTTCCAAGACGTAAGAGGCACTCAATAAATGCTGCTTAGATGCATTTGGCGCTGGAGTTTGAGTTTGCTGTAGTGTGTGTGTGTGTGTGTGTGTGTGTGTGTCTGTGTGTGTGTGTGTGATTTTAGCTGCTGGTCTATCTATGGGCAACTGTTCCAGACATGGGTTAGCCTCAGGCCTTGCTCTCATCCTTCCTGTGTTTTTATCCATTCATACCTGCTATTGAGAACTCAGAACTCCTTGCCTATCCCTCATAGGAAGAAAATGCTTTAAATAGGGCTTAAAGGATGGGAAATAGTTTCTAGGGCTCTGGAAACAAAATAAAAAATAAATATAAATGACGCCTAAATGCTTCAGTAATACAATTAATTCAGTTAAAAGAACCTATGAAGTCTGAAGTCCATGAAGATATTTGCACAATCATGGCATACATCCTGGCTGTTGATCTTCCAGTTATTTCCTTTCAGTCTGATGTTCTT
>NW_024425119.1:19185385-19213838 GCF_017311325.1 Ursus maritimus | reverse complement strand
CCCTAATGCAATTGGGCCTTCTAATTCCAAGTTTCTTCATCATCAAAATCCTCAGTGTGGCCCTCAGAAACGTGTGAACTCAATAAAGGAACTGGATCTGAAGGATAAAACCTTCCATGCCCTATTTAGTTTGGAATGGAGTTGAGAAAACCAGGTACCCTGCTTCCCAAGAAGATGAATGAAGTAGGCATTACCAATATAGAAAGCAGAATTGTCTTCACTGGCAAAATCATCAAGATAGGCGATGCCTAGAGGCTGAATAGGAGTTTCCCCAATTCCACGAAGAAGGTTCCCGAGGAAAACATAAACCCACATGGAAGAGCTGGCATCCATTTCACATTCTTGAAAGGAGAGCAAACAAGAGGAATGAAATTAGATCAGTATCAAAGTTAAATATTTATTCTGCATTTCTACAAGCTTTCCTAAAATTGGACTAGGATGTAAAAGTGAAATTTTCAATACATATAATTTGATAGGAGTCAGAGCAAGATTGGAAAATATTTTGGCTTCAATGTTTTAGGCAACATAAATCCCCCAGAGATTTTGACCAAGAAACTCTTGATTCTTCTTTCTGATCCCTTGTTTCTTATTTTCTCTTCTCTTTTTTATTCTATATTTACACTGAAATTTTGAATTCCTATGCTCCAATAACATTAAACATCCTGTCTGTGACAAGACACAAAATTTTGAAAGAAGACTTCTCTTCCCTTAATCTTTAAACATTTCTATTTTTCAACAGAAATCACTTGTAATTTTATTGCTGACCAAGTTTTATCTGAAATTCAAAATTTTGTATGGGTGATACTTCACTTTGGGCAGCATCACAATTGTCTGACAGTGAATAGCCATTTTTAGGGCTCACATTTAGGAAACTAATATCACATAAAAATTTAAAACCCTATGCTTTAGTAGTATAACTATTCCAACAAAAATAACTTTTTGGCAGTATTCTTAGAATGAAATTCAAAGCTAACAATTTTTAAATGCTTTTATAGAAGTCATGTCTTGATATAATCATGTGAAGCTGGAGAATTAACTCCCATATCACAAGTGAAATACACTTTGAAGAGTCTAATCACCTTAATAAAAGCGATACTATTTCCTATCTCCGACCATCACCACTTGTGAGTGCTCCCTCTCTGTGAGGCCCTGCGCTAAGTGGTTGGCAGGCATTTTAAAAATTAAATTCTCCTAATAATTCTATGAGGTAGGAGTTATTTCCACTTATTAGTAGCCCTTTAAGTAAAATTTGAAGGTAAAATATGGGTTATTTAGAACTGAGGTGAATTCTTTTGTGTGGATGAGTCAGACTGTGTGACAGACAAGACTATTGGGTAGTCTTGTTGCTTCTAACTTTGCCTCTTCTGAAAATGTAGCCAAGTGACCAAGCGTTTTTTATTTATCTTCTGTGGATTTCCATTCCACTCCCCCAAATATAATGTGAATTCCTTTTCCAAAAAAAAAAAAAAAAAAGATTCTAATGTCTCTTCTACCCCTAACATGCGTGTGATCCCAAGAAGCTTGTTGGTAGGGAAGTCTTATAGATAGGAGAAGACATCTTAGATCTATGCTTTCCAGTGTAGTAACCATGCACCACATGTGGCTACTGAAATGTAAATTAATTAAAGTTACAGAAAATTAAAAATTCAGGTCCTCAGTCACAGGAGCTATATCACAGTAGTCAACTGTCACATGTGGCTAATGGCTGCTGTATTGGACAGCATAGATATAGAACAGAGAGTTCTGCTGGACAGCTCTGCGCTCCAGTGTTGTGGGGGAAATGAGAGTTGTACGTGGAGCATTTTTGAGAAGAGCCCTATATTTACCCCACTATCATTTTTAGGATGAATTTTGTGCTCACTATGTCTGATGTCCACTTAGGTCTATGAGGGAGCAGGACCTCATTTAAAGGAAAGAAGAAGATTGAGTTGTGAGTCTTTTACTGGGTATCTGTCTAATAACTTGTCTCTTTACATTAAAAATATTTTAATTCCTGCCTCTAAACCCTGTTTCTCTTCTTAACATTAAAGGTTTAAATATTTCCTAATTAGTTGTATTGCTATTTATATCACATCTTTAGAGATTATCAAAAACAAAAAAAACCCAAAATACCTTCAGTGACTGTACACCATGTAGAGATAAAAGTCCAAACTCTCCTCTTACACTCTCCTCTTCTTCAGAAGAGGAGTGCTTCAGAAAAAGGTGCTTTTCTGCTTTTTTCCATATAGCAGGATGGGATAAACTTTTTACAAGATTACATCTTCCCTACCTCCTCCCCTCATATTTCTAGATTTCTTTATCTTCTGGCCCTTCCCTTCATCCAAATAACCAGACCTCAAATGTTCACTGCTCAGGAAAAAGACATCTCAAAAGAAAGTACTGATGAGGATACTAGGGGAAATAAAAGGTTTTATGCTATAGATAAAAGATTTACATGACTAGCAGGTAGATAAAAGAGAAGCTTCACAGAAATCAATCTGGAGGCTAGGAGCAGGGAGTGAGGTAGGTGGTGAAGAGGAAGTGCAGAGCATGTCAATGCTGAAGGGCAGTGGAGAGAGGGCATTTGAGATCCTGCTTCTGTAGCATCCTAGAAACATGGCAGACACCTGTGGGGAGATGCGTGGACTCCATGAGCAGGGAGAATCTGTGCCACCATGGCTAGGTAGAGCCCAGGAAAGTAACAAGACCCAAGAGATGAGACGGCTGTCCACTGTGGCTAAACATCCCTGCTTTTGGCTCCTCAAAGGGTTTCCAGATGATTCCCATGTTCCCAAGGGTAGTTCATACAATGCATTGCTATGGGATATGTGTCAGCCATATGGAACTCTAGACATTCTAACAAAAATCCCTGCATCCTGTCTTGTGTGGAAAATAAAACTATTCCCAAGCTTCCAAGACTGTCACCTCTACATCAAAGACAGCTGCTGTGCTAAAAAGAACATAAAGGTAGATATAGAAGGGCCCTAAAGTGACATGTATGACCAAACACCGTGGTCAGAGGGATTTTTAATATTTAAGTTGACCAGGGACTGATAACACCAAGAGGCCTCTCCCACGACTACCCCCTTTGCTACTATGTAAGCTCCCTAGAATGTAAGCAACCCGTGGGGGAAAAGGGTGAAGGTTACGGACAAACTGAGATTAAATTTTTGTCATTCTGATGAAAAGGAGCTGGACACAGATTCTCAATTGAGATCTGAGCAATGGACTGAGATTTGTACATGCCAAGCTAGTTTTATCCTGATTTGACTGCCCACCTTATTTGGAACCACTGTGAGCTTTTCTCAGTCACTGGCAATTAGTGCCTCTTTCCATAAGATTTGAATCTCTGCTTATTCTCTTAGGATCTCATCATATACTGCCTTATATTCTAGGAATTTTTATGGCATTATAATATCTCAATTTAAGTAGTAAAGCTTTTGACAGAAAAAAAAATCACAGAAATTTTTGTCCATCCTAAAGCACATATAAAGTCTTTTTTAAAAAGGCTTTCTTAGTGAAGTAAAAAAAACCATCTTACCATCATTTCTTTTGGATTGTGATTTTTCTATAACCGAGCGAGGTAATTGATTGTCTGACTCCAAGGAACATGGAGAGAGGCTGAGAGTGGAATTAGAGAAAGGAGAATACTTTTCATATCTGTACCTGTACAAAAAGAATGTTTTCTTTACTACAGACTCGTTTAACATCATGCTAAAAATATTATATGGACACACTACATGATTCATTAGGGCACCTGTTTGAGTTTGCAGCTACCCCTGAATCTGAATCACTAAAACCAAACCAGCATTTAACAGCAGTGACCTGAAGATATAGCCAGAAAGTCTGCCAGAAAGCCTGGTTCATTGGTATTCCACCATATCTGAACCAATTACCCGGTGTAGTAAAATAACAGTAAGAATCATTTACAAAGGTTCATCTTAATGTAAAAATAATGACTTTAAATCACCTGCTCCCCTGAAGAAAAAATATCCAACACTTTATGAAATCATGATTATCTCTAAGTCAGAGGAAAAGAAATAATTTAAAAACTATGGTCTTGCACACAGGTTTTGGAGTTGTAAATTTAGAACAACTGCATTGCTGATTCTAGAGAACTGATGATGACATGTGGGGCTTTGGAGTTTAAGTTCTTATTTAAATTCCAGTTAGTTAACATACAGTGTAATATTAGTTTCAGGTGTACAATATAGTGATTCCACACTTCCTGTAACACCAGGTGCTCATCACATGTGCACTCCTTAATCCCCATCACCTATTTAACCTGTCCCCCCACCGACCTCCCTCTGGAAACCATCAGTTTGTTCTCTAGAGTTAAGCGTCTGTTTTTTGGCTTGCCTCCCCCCCCCCCCCCCCGCTTTGGTCATTTGTTTTGCTTCTTAAATTCCATGTGAGTGAAATCATATGGTATTTGTCTTTCTCTGACTGACTTATTTCACTTAACATAATACCCTCTAACTCCATCCATGTTGTTACAAATGACAAATTTCTTTTTGATGGCGGAGTAATTTTCCATTGTGTATATATAGCAAATCTTCTTTATCCATTCATCAGTCAGTGGACACTTGAGCTGTTTCCATAATTTGGCTATTGGAGATAATGCTGCTATAAACATAGGGGTGCATGTATCACTTCGAATCAGTATTTTTATATCCTTTGGGTAGATACCTAGTAGAGCAATTACTGGATCATAGGGTCATCTTATTTTTAACTTTTTGAGGAACCTCCATACTGTTTTTCACACAGTGGCTGCACCAGTTTGCATTCCCACTAACAGTGCAAGAGGGTTTGTCCTTTCTCCACATCCTCACCAACACCTGTTATTTCTTGTGTTTTTTATTTTAGCCATTCTTACAGGTGTGAGATGATATCTTATTGTAGTTTTAATTTGTATTTCCCCGATGGTTAGTGATATTGAGCATCTTTTCATGCGTCTGTTGGCCATCTGTATGTATTCTTTGGAAAAATGTTTATTCATGTCTTCTTCCCATTTTTAGATGGCATTATTCATTTTTTGAGTGTTGAGTTTTATAAGTTCTTTATATATTTTGGATAATAACCTTTATCAGATGTCATTTGCAAATATCTTCTCCCATTCCATAGGTTGCCTTTTAGTTTTGTTGATTGTTTCCCTCACTGTGAAGAAGCTTTCTATTTTGCTGAAATCTCAATAGTTTATTTTTTCTTTTGTTTCCCTTGCTCCAGGAGACATATCTAGAAAGGAGATGGCTGATACCAAAGAGGTTACCACCTATGTTCTCCTATAGGATTTTTCTGGTTTCAGGTCTCACATTTAGGTCTTCCATCCATTTTATTTTTGTGTGTGGTGTAAGGAAGTGGTCCAGCTTCTTTCTTTCACATGTTGCTGTCCAGTTTTCCCAACACCATTTATTGAAGACACTGTCTTTTTCCCACTGGATATTCTTTTCTGCTTTGTCAAAGATTAGTTGGCCGTATAGTTGTGAGTTCATTTCTGGATTTTCAATTCTCTTTCATTGATCTATGTGTCTATTTTCGTGCTGGTACCATACTATCTTGATCACTATAGCTTTGTAATATAACTTGAAGTCCAGAACTGTGATGCCTCCAGCTTTTCTTTTCTCATGTTTTTTTTTCTTTTTTCTTTTTTCTTTCTTTCTTTTTCTTTCTTTTTTTTTTTTTTGACTATTTGGGGTCTTTTGTGGCCCCATACAAATTTTAGAATTGTTTATTCAAGCTCTGTGAAAATTGCTGGTGGTATTTTGGTAGGGATTGCATTAAATGTGTGGATTGCTTTGGGTAGGATAGACATTTTTAACAATATTTGTTCTTCCAATCTATGAGGATGGAATATCTTTCCAGTTCTTTGTGTCATCTTCAATTTCTTTCAACAGGGTTTTATAGTTTTTAGAGTATAGGTCTTTCACCTCTTTGGTTTGGTTTATTCCTAGGTATCTTACTTTTTGCTGCAATTGTACATGGGATTGATTCCTTCTCTTTCTGCTACTTCACCATTGGTGAACATAAATGCAACAGATTCTGTACATTGATTTTGTACCCTACCACTTTACTGAATTTGTTTATCAGTTCTAGCAATATTTTTTGTGGAGTCTTTCAGGTTTTCTATATGGAGTATCATGTCGTCTCCAAATAGTGGAAGTTTGACTTCTTCCTTTATGATTTGCATGCCTTTTATTTTTGTTGTTGTTGTTGTCTGATTGCTGTGGCTAGGAGTCCCAGCACCATATTGAATAAAATTGGTGGGAAAGGATATCCCTGTCTTGTTCATGACCATAGAGGAAAAGCTCTCAGTTTTTCTCCACTGAGGATGATAGCTGTGGATTTTTCACAGATGGCCTTTATTATGTTGAGGTATGTTCCCTCTAAACCTACTTTGTTGAGAATTTTTATCATGAATGGATGTTGTACTTTGACAAATTTTTTTTTTGCATCTACTGAAATAACCGTATGGTTTTTATCCTTTCTTTTATTAACACGGTATTTCACACTGACTGATTTCTGAATATTGAACCACACTTGAAACCCAGAAATAAATACCACTTGATCGTGGTGAACGATTTTTTTAATGTATTGTTGGATTCAGTTTGCTAGTATTCTATTGGGAATTTTTGCATCCATGTTCATTAGGGATATTGGCTGGTAGTTTTCTGTTTTAGCGAAGTCTTTGCCTGGTTTTGATATCAGGGTAATGCTGGCCTAATAGAATGACTTTGAAAGTTTTCCTTCCTTTTCTATTTTTTGGAATAGTTTGAGAAGAATAGGTATTAACTCTTCTTTAAATGTTCCTTAGAATTCCCCTGTGAAGCCAGCTGGCCCTGGATTTTTGTTTGTTTGGAGGTTTTTGATTACTGATTCAGTATCTTAGTTGGTCATAGGTCTATTCAACTTTTCCATTTCTTCCTGTTTCAGTTTTTATA
This sequence comes from Ursus maritimus, assembly GCF_017311325.1. Taxonomy (NCBI): domain Eukaryota; kingdom Metazoa; phylum Chordata; class Mammalia; order Carnivora; family Ursidae; genus Ursus; species Ursus maritimus. The sequence continues at coordinate 19,206,921 of NW_024425119.1, read as the reverse complement.
ATTTATGTGTTTCTAGGAATTAATCTACTTCTAAGTTGTCCAATTTGTGGCATATAGTTTTTCATAATATTCTCTTGTAATTGTTCATATTTTTGTGATGTTAGCTATTTCTCCTCTCTCCTTTATGATTTTTTAAAAGATTTTCTTTATTAGAGAGAGAAAGCACACAAGCAGAGGGGAGAGGGAGAGAGAAGCAGACTCCCCACTGACCAGGGAGCCTGATCCAGGGCTTGATCCTCAGACCCTCAAATCATGACCCGAGCCAAAGGCAGACACTTAACCACTTAACCAACTGAGCCACACGGGCACCCCTCTCCTTTGTGATTTTATTTATTTGGGTCCTTTTTCTTGTCTTTTTTGAGAAGTCTGGCTAGAGGTTTAGTAATATTAATTTTTTTCAAAGAACCAGCTCCTGGTTTCATTGATCTATTTATTGTTTTTTTAGTTTCTATATTATTTATTTCTACTCTTTATTATTTCCCTCATTCTGCTGGGATTAGGCTTCATTTATTGTTTTTTCTAGCTCCTTTAGGTGTAAGGTTAGGTTGTTTGAGATTTTTCTTGCTTCTTGAGGTAGGCTTTATTGCTCTGTACTGCCCTCTTAGAATAACTTTTGCTGCATCCCAAAAGCTTTGGACCATTGTGTTTTCATTTTCATTTGTTTTGGTGTATTTTTTTCATTTCTTTTTTGGTTTTCTGGTTGACCCATTCATTGTTTAGTAGCATGTCATTTAACCTCCATGTGTTTGTTGTCTTTCCAGATTTTTTCTTGTGGTTGACCTCTAGTTTCATAGTGTTATGGTCAGAAAAGGTGCATGGTATGATTTCAATCTTTTTGTATTTGTTGAGGGCTGATTTGTGACCTATTATGTGATCTATTCTGAAGAATGTTCTATGTGCACTTGAAAAGAATGTATATTTTGCTGTTTTAGAATCAAACGTTCTGAATATATTAAGTCCATCTGTTCAGTGTGTCATTCAAAGCCACTGTTTCTGTATTTATTTTCTGTTTAGATCATCTGTCCATTGATGTAAGTGGGGTATTAAAGTCCCCTATTATTGTATTATTATCAATTAGTTCCTTTATTTTGCTATTGTTTTATGTATTTGGGTGCTCCCAAGTTGAGTGCATAAATATTTACAATTGTTAGAACTTCTTGTTGGATTGTCCCCTTCATTATGAGATAGTACTCTTCTTTGTTTCTTGTTACAGTCTTTGTTTTAAAGCCTAGTTTGTCTGATATAAGTGTTGCTACTCTGGCTTTCTTTTGACATCCATTTGCATGATAAATATTTCTCCATCCCTCACTTTCAGTATGCAGGTGTCTATAGGTCTAAAATGAGTGTCTTAGAGTTGCATATAGATGGATTTTATAAAATATATTCTGACACCCTATGTCTTTTAATTGTTTAGTCCATTTACATTCAAAGTAATTATGGGTAGACATGTATTTATTGCCATTTTATCACTTGTTTTGTCATTGCTTCTGGAAATTTCTTTGATCTTTTCTTGTCTTTGTTACTTTTAGTCTCCTTTGTCCTAAAAGAGTCCCTAATATTTCTTGAAGAGCTGGTTTAATGGTCATGAACTCATTTAGTTCTTATTTATCAGGGAAACTCCTTATCTCACCTTCTATCCTGAATGGTGGCCTTTTTGGATAGAACTCTTGGCTGCAGATTTTTCCCATTCAGCACTTTGAATATATCATGCCACTCTCTTCTGGCTTGCCAAGTTTCTGTTGAGAAGTCTGCAACCAGCCTTATGGGTTTTCCCTTATAAGTTAAGGACTTATTTTGTCTTTCTACCTTTTTGTTTCTTTATCACTATATTTTGCAAACTTAATTATAATAAATCTTGGTGTTGGCCTGCTTTTGTTGATTTTGATGGGAGTTTTCTGTGCCTCCTAGATCTGGATGTCTGCTTCCTTCCCCAGATTAGGGAAGTTTTCAGCTATTATTTCCTCAAATAAATTTTCTGTCCCCTTTCTCTCTCTTCTTTTTCTGGGACTCCTATAATATGAATGCTATTATGTTTGATGGAGTCCCTGATTTCCCTAAGTGTATTCTCATGTTTCATGATCCTTCTTTATCTCTTTTGTTCAGCTTCATTATTTTCCATTGTCTTCTAGGTCACTAATCTGTTCCTCTGTTTCTTCCAGCCTGCTGTTCATTGCATCAAGTCTGTTTCCAGTTTTTATTGTATTCTTCATTTATGATTCTTTTTTTCTTTTTAACTCTTTTATCTCTACGGTAAGGATCTCCCTGATGTCTTCTATTCTTCTCTCAAGTCCAGTGAGTACCCTTATGGTTCTTTCTTTACATTCTCCATCAGGCATGTTACTTACATCTTTTTCACTTAGATCTCTGGCTGTGGTCTTATCTTGTTCTTTCATTTGCAAATAAATGCCTCCATCTTTGCATTTTTTCTAAGTCTCTGCCTTCTTTGTGTTAGAAAAGCCAGTTATCTTTCCTGCTCCTGTAAGTTATGGCCTCATAAATAAGAGCTCAGGTAGTACCCACGGCCTGGTTTCAGGGAGCGTCTCAGGTATGTGCTGCATGTGCTCTGCTGTTGTGTTTTATCTGAGCTATCCCTTAGTCCAGTCATCCTTAGAGACTCTCCTTATCTGTGGATAGTGTTTGGTCCCTGCCCTGGATGTGGTGAGTTTTAACTAGGTGTGCTCTGGTCTGCTTATGAAATGAGACTTGACACCACTTCCACCAGAACAGAGGCCCTGCAGAACTCTCTGCTTGGGAGATGTGGTGTGGGCAGGGGTTTGTGCTAGTCTTCTGGGGTAGGGGCCCACTGCACTGCGACTGAAGCAAGCCTGACTGAAAAGACCAGTCCTACCAGAGTGGAGCTTGATGAAAGCAAGTTAGGCAGCCAGTGTCTGCACTGTGTTGCTTCCTGCAGGTGGTTCTGTGTTTATGCTAAGGGGTGGTGGGGGTGGGGGAATGGCCAGCCAACTTCTTTGTTTCAAAGAGGTGTCTCTGTGAGTGCTGTCTTTGAGGGACATGCTCCAAGAAGAGCAAATAATGTCCCTGTTGTGTGCCCCAGGCATTCCTCAGATCACTATTTCCATGCTGTATGCCCCTGGATTGTTTGCTTGTCTTCTCTCCAGGAGCAGCACAGTACCCTCTGGGCTCTAGCCCAGTGAAGCCTGCTGACCTTTAAAACTCCAAACTTTATGCCCCACTGGTTGCAAGAACTCATGAAGTTCAGCCCCTCTTATTTTCCAAGCCAATGGCTTTGGGGAAACGTTCTCCTTGTGTATTCCCCTGCGTGCTTCTCTTTCTCTTGCCCTTCTCTGTGACAACACCTCTCACCCCTCTGCAGCATCTGCAATCTGATCTGTCTCTTCCCTAAACAAGGTCTCTACACTTCCCATCTTCTTCAATGTGACTCTTCTCTCCCTTTAGTTGTGGAGTTTGTTCTCAGTCTTCAGGTTGATTTCTGGAGTATTTAGGATGATTTGATGGTTATCTAGTTGTGTTCATGGGACAAGGCAAGCCTAGAGTCTTCCTACTTTGCCTCCATTTTCCTCTCCTCTGATATGTGGGGGTTTTGAGCCATTTAGCTGGATGGCATCACTTTCCTCTACAGCTTATTGATCTGGCTCTAAGTATTTCTAATTCTACCCCTTTCCTCCATGTGTAAGGTTACAATAACAGCTGGATAGAGGAGCCAAAGCTGAATGGTAGCACTGTGATAATTCTGTCTTTGTTCCTCAGCCACACTCTTACTCAAATTATCCTTCATGACCCAACTTCTCTGCTCCACTGTACCCTCAAGGAAGAGGTACCTAATAAAAGGACATCACATCATCTTGATTCTCCTTTGGTTCAGGTACCATGTGACTAAAGACTAGTAATCAGAGTTATATTTATAAATATTAACAATCTACCCAGCCATGTAAGGAAGAGATATGTTGAATTACTAAAATATTCAGACTGATAGATGGGTCACCTTATATCAGTTTTGCATAACCTACACCTCAATGGTTCCATGAACCCCAAAGAAAAAGAACATTTTTGTAGTATGTTAGTATTTAAGGGAAGAAGTTTATAGTTTCTGTTACATTTATCAAATGGTTCTCAGCAAAATAGGTTAAGAACCACTTAGTGAGGATAACTGTTTTTCAATTCTTAGCTATGCAGGAGAACATTTGGCATTAAAATCATGATAAACATAATTTTCTTTCTTTAATAATTCCAGAGATACCACAGACTGTTATAGTGCCTCAAGGTTCTTAAAATGAGTATCAGTAATGATTATGTAGCATTTGGAAGATTTTAAATTATTTGAGCTTTCTCAATTCTTTCTATCAAAATGCAACTGTGTAAGCATAACAATTATTTAGATTTTGAATAAATGGAATTTTATGTAAGTGTCTCCTTTGTCACTAATTACTATATATGACATTCGAGAAAAATCAATTAACCTCTTCCAATTTCAATCTTCTTAGTGGTAAAATGGGGGTATCCATGTAGTCTGTACCTATTTAGGCTCTGTTGGATGAGACGGAGAAGTAATTGAACAGGGACCGGTGGTTTAAATGCTTTTAAATCAGGGATTTTAGATCTGACCTGGTTTTAAACTTGGACACAATCTTGACTCTGATACAATAGCCTCCTAAATAGTCCCCCTACTTCCAAGTTTCCTCCACCAGACTTATTTTTCCAAGCAGTAGTTTGCATGACCCTTAAAAAAATATAAGTGTGTCATGTCATTCTGCTCAAAGTTCTCCACTGGCTTCCCATCTCCTTCCAAAAAGAACCTGAAGTCATTGCAATTGCTTGCAACCTTACAGCTGAAGGTGAGTTCTGCAGACCAGCAGCATCAGCCAAAACCGAACTCTATGGGAGAGCTACTAAATCAGATTCTACAAGCTACTGGGAGCCTCAGGTGATACAAATGTCCATCAGAGTTTGAGAAACAAACATGACGGCTTCTCCTAGTCCGCTTTCTATTTTCCACTTGCTCACCTCACTTCAGTCACAGAGGCCTGGCTTGCCTGCAGTTCATCCGCATGCCAGACTCCCTCTTGCTGCAGGAACTTTATATTTGTCATTCAGTCAGCACAAAATCTCTCTTCCCCAGGTACCCGCAAGGCCCTCCCCTTCATCTCCTTCAGTCTTTCCCAAGTGTTGTCATCTTGGCAAGCCATCCCCTGACAACCCTACCTTAAACTGCAATCCTCCCTCCCCACAACATACTCTTTATGTGTCTTCAGAAAGATATTTTTCTCTATAACACTTAAAATTATCTGGCATACTATATCATTATTTATTTATTATCTGTCTCCTCCTCATAAGATCCATGAGAGTAGAGATTTTTGTCTCTACTCTATCCCCATTACCTAGAACAATGACCAATATATATTTGTTAAATTCATGAATCAGGTGAGCTAACACATATAAAGCTAAACACAGGCAGTTGGGGGTAGGTCCTCAATGTCCATGATAAAATTATGTTTTACTGGACATCAAAGGTATTTCTTCTAGGCAGACAGAGTATAGTAGTCTTCTAGAGATCAAAAATGACATTTTGGACAAGTACCCAATTCATGCTGTGAAAAGTTGAAAAGAAGTTATTACACTAATCCTTAGTAGACAGTAAATCTCATAGGTAAAGAACAGTGCATATATATTTTTGTTTATCTCATCTTGATTTTTTTTTCACTAAGTAGCCCCATTATATGGACAGTGCCAGGCAAATCGCAGACACTAAATAATGAATAAACAAATATAATTTAAACATATATAAAGGTAGTATATAAGAATCTGTCTTTGACTCTTTGGCATCCTTTGACAGCCCTAACCTGGCTGCCTGTCTGGTCTTCTGATTTTCTTGTACTAGTATTTTATATTTGTCATTAACTTGAAGTAACAAAATTATTAATCTGAATGTAACACCTTTAAGACAAACCATTGCTGGTCACTGGTTAAAACCAGGTGGCTTAATTATCTAAGGAGGACTGATAGCAAAACTTAACAATAATGACACAGTACTAGTTATATCAGGAAAATTTGTAAGCATTTTAGCTGTGTCATTTAATATCTGCAATGCTATAATAAGGTAGGTTCTATTTTCAATTCCTATAATACCTATTTTTAGGATGCATCAACTGAAGCCTAGAAAGGTTAAGTAACATGCCCAAGGTCATATAGAAAAGATATTGATCCACTGCAGAATGAGTTATGTCAAGCATCAAGGATTTATTTATCCTTTGCAACTACTTTCAGATTTTAATTTTTTTTTAGTAATGGAATTCTTTTTACCCCCATAGCAAACTGTTGCATGAGGGCTCAGTGACGAACAGATAAGAGTGGCACGGCTATTGATCAAGAAAGAATTAGGCAGAGTGACGACCCATTTCTTCAGTTCTCAGCCTTCTCCTTTGCCTCCTCCTTATCCATTGGCTCTGTACAGTACCTTTGTAGAACCTCAGTGATCTAAGGAAAAATTTGCCCTGTGGAAGAGGAGGTTGGATAGGGATCCAAAGAGCAGGCAGAAGGTCTAAAATCTCTCTCCAAGTAAAAATAAAGGGACCAGGAAAACCATCCAAATAGGTAGAAAAGATCCCACATAGAGGATTCTGTGTACTACCTTTATAGATTGACTACAGAGGTAAAAATCTGACTATATAAGTAACTTGGAATTCCAAGAAAAAGTTTGGACTACATCATACATAAGTCTCTCCAGCTCTAAAATGTCTTGATATAATTATCTGGAGTGGGCAATAATCAAAGTATGATTTGATATATGATTTTTACAATCATCTTGCTTCAAAACTTCTAGGTAGTCACTTCTCTCAGTTGGCAACAGGTAACCATGGACAAGGAAGGCAACATGCATATGCATGAAGAAGTCAGAATACTTGTTTTAGGATTCCAGTTCTATAATTACAAGACACCTAACCTTGAGAAAGTCACCAGACTCTGAAATAAAAAGATAAACTATGCTCTTCTACCTCACAGGGAAAGGTAAAATGATATAATAATAGTCAAAACCTTCAGAACAACTGAAGTAGTATTCAAATACTAACAAACGTACTAGCAAAAGTACCAAAAGTAGACTTTAGGGTTAAAGAATACACACACCCTATTCCCTACTTCTATTGAGAAAATTCTATTAGATAGTATTTGGACACTGAATAATTATTTGAATTGATAATATATCCTTAAGTCAATAATCTGCCAGTCAAGTTATCCAGCACATTGTCAGTAGCATTCATTACCCACTTAACATCCATTTGACATTTACCACAATGTTAATTTCTTACTTATTTTACCTCCACAGATAAATTATTTGAATGAAGACACCTAGTGAAAATTTCCTTTAATTTTTGCTGACATCAATCGAGAGTAGTCTACCAATTTTATAGATTATTGAATTATAAGTAAAAATGTGAGTATTCTGAAATTTTGCCCAAAGAAGATGTAGCAAAAAAAGAGATATAATGATTACTCTTTAAGCCATGTGTCATTTTCTTAAATTTAAATAATTAACTTCAATTACAAAAAGGGAGGAAAACAGTTGGTAAAAGCAAGAAAAAGATAATTGCTTTAGACTTACTGCTGCATGAAGAACTGAGGCATTGCAATGAGCAATGTTCCAACTCCCATGATTAGGCACCCTGTTCCGATTATTTTTGGCCTGTGAAGTTTAGCTCCAAAGTAGCTTACAAATGTTATAACTAAGAGATTCCCTTGGGGTGAAAAATAAAATGTTCATCAGTTAGATAACTTCGAAAAAGTCATCAGCATAACTAAATGAATACAAATGAACGAATGTCTATAGCAGGTCTGGCAATGTTTTAACTAAACAGTCGCCCCACCATCTCCACCCTTTGTTTTTCTGTGCTTTAATCTAAGATGACTGTTGAAATTGTCTGCATACTCATTACTTCAATTATCTCATCCATTTATCAAAATACTTTAATTATGAACACTACTACCTCAATTTCATCCACCCTAATTATTTGTCCTTTAAAAAGTTTTATCAGTAAATCAAATTGTAGAAGGGTTCCTTTGTTGCTCTCTTAGGTGTTCCTTAGTGATTTTGAAGTGGACTTTATTACTGTTTCTTCATTCATTAACATTTTCTATTAAAGCTTTTATCAGTTTCCCATTTGTTTTTGAAACATAAATTATATATTCTTGTTTTAGCAGATATTCCTCATAGAAAAAGTAAAACAAACACAACTATACCTCACTTTATGAAATCAAATTATGAAATTCATATTAATAATAACATACTTTACAATTTGTTATGTGCTTTTTTACAAAAAGACTCAAAATAGAGGTAAAAATTACTTCACATAGGCAAACTTCAGGAATATACTAGTTATATAATCTCAATGCTTACTTATAATCCAAATTTTATGAAATACAAAATTTCCATAAAATGTACCATATTAAAAAAATAATTGATGAAATTATTTTGAAGGTAGAAATTATGCTTTTGTAAAGTCTCTAAAGAAGCATGTAATAAATTACTTTTAGTTGATGATTGTGATGAGTGACTAAATATGCTTTAGGGAAAATATCCTCATATTTTGCTGTATACAAAAATACTGGAAGGAGGTGGTGAAGGAAACAGAAACTTTAAAAATGGAAAATCTTGGAAGCTCTCAACAGTTTCTCATTCCATGGATCTAGAGGTAGGCCAAGGAATCTGCATTTTTAATACCAGCTCAAATGTGCTGATGGAGATGGTTCCAGGAACATGCTTTGATAAACATTGTTTAGGAACTTAGATTTCAAAGGGCTTTTAATGTTTCAGCTCTTTGCATTTGGAATGGTTTTTTAGAAATGCAGTGCTAGATAGAGTAAGAACTTAGCAACTCCCCAGCAACTGATTGTGATGGCTGATGGGTAGTGTTGCTTTGAAGCTCTCTTCAATGTTTCCAATTTTCTAGCAAAGATATGTTTGCTTACATCTGTAAGCAATCATCTAATTTACTACTGTCTGTTCACATTGCCAGCTTTAGTCAAGTGCAAAAAGAGCAGCAATTTTTATAGCCTTGAGGACAATAATGACAGTGAGAAAATTAGCTTGCAGAGTGGCTCTTGGTTTTATGGCTCCAGAAAGAATTAAGCTTCTTTTAATTTTCACAGGAAAAAAAACCCAAAAAACAAAAAAACCTTGAATATGAGATTTCTCATTTGCTATTTAAGCATGTAGTAGAAGAAAATTTGTATGATAATACGTTGATAATTATGTCTATACTTTTGTTAATGTGTCATAGTTAATAAACTAAAGTACAGTGAAAGCTGACCTTCGGTTTATAGATAATCAACATCACCTACCCTCCCCAACTCCCACACCACCAACATCTCACAATAAAAGACTCATGTTTCAGGCTGTTTCTGTGTTACGTTAGTGGGTATGCCAAAGACTACATAATACCACTTCAGTGTCTGGGATAAGTTTTGCTTTCTTCACTTAGCATCCCTTCTGAGTTCTTAGAAGATACACATAGAAAATAAATGGTGATAATCTTTAAAAAATTAAATTGGATATAAAAAGTCACATCTATTATCACTAGCCCCTGGAGAAGACAATAATCCACAGTGTTTTAAAATTGTTTTACCAAACTTTTAAGTAACAGATTCCCCCCATTATCTTTCTTCCTCTCTCTCCCTCTCTCTCCACACACACAAAGTATTTAGATAACAGAAAAGAAAGCCACCCAACTCATCTCATAAGACTTATATAGCCTTGAAAACCAAAACTAGACAAGGACAATGAAAGAAAAGACCAAATGCAATTTGTTCCAAAAGTGCAAGGGTATCACCAAATAAGAAAAAAAAAAAAATATATATATATAAACTTAATCATTGTCTTACATGATAAAAGGAGAAAAAATCCACAGTTATCTTAATAGATGTAGTAAAGCATGCAATATAATTAACCACTCATTTGTGAGAAGAAAAATATTTGAGCAAATTAATGTTTTTTTAATAGTTTTTTTTTCTTATTATGTTCAGTTAGCCAATTAACATTTAAGCATATCTACCAAACTACAGAGCACACATATTACTTAATGGTGAAATTGTAAAACCATTTTCATTAAGGTCAGATATGAGAAAAGAATATCCACTGTCACTGCTTCTATTTAACATATTTAACTATTTAACTGAGGCCAATGCAATATGGCAAGAACAAGAAATAACATCTAGAATTGGAAAGAATAATATAAAACTGACTTCTGTTTCAGATAATATGATTGTCTATTCAGAAAACTCTACAGCATCTAAAAGAAAAAGGAAACTCTACAGCATCTATAATCAATTAAAATTGATAATCAATTAAAATTAACATACATTTATACTATACATAGAAAATCCTAAAGACTGCTCACACACACACACACACACACACACACTACCAGAAGTAATAAATTCAGTAAAGTGGCAGGATACAAAATTAATACCCAGAAATCAGTGGCATTTCTATATACCCAAAATGGATTAAAGACCTAAATGCGAGATCTGAAACCATAAAAGTCCTAGAAGAGAACACAGATAGTAATTTCTTTGACATTGGCTGTAGCAAGATTTTTCTAGATATGTCTCCCCACACAAGGGAAACAAAACCTAAAATAAACTATTGGGACTATATCAAAATAAAAGGTTTTTGCATAGTAAAGGAAACTATTAATGAAACAAAAAGAAAACCTGCTGAATGGGAGAAAGTATTTGCAAATGATATATCTGATAAGGGTTAATATCCAAAAAATATAAGGAACTTATATAACTCAACACCAAAAACCCCCAAATAATCTGCCTTAAAAATGGGCAGCAGACCAGGGCACCTGGGTGGCTCAGTCGGTAAGCATCTGCCTTCAGCTCAGATCATGACCCCAGGGTACTGGGATTGAGCCCCGTGTCCGGCTCCCTGCTCAGTGGGAAGCCTGCTTCTCCCACTCCCACTCCCCCTGCTTGTGTTCCCTCTCTTGCTCTGTCAAATAAATAAATAAAATCTTAAAAAAAAATGGGCAGAGGACCTGAACATTTTCCAAAGAAGACATATGGATGGCCAACAGACACATGAAAACATGCTCAACATCGCTCATCAGGGACACGCAAATCAAAACCACAATGAGATATCACCTTACACTGGTTAGAATGGCAAAAATAAAAATGGCAAAAAATAACAAATGTTGCAAGGATGTGGAAAAAAAGAAACTGTTGGTGGGAAGGAAAAATGGTACAGCCCTGGTAGAAAACAACATGGAGGTTCCTCAAAAAATTTAAAATAGAAACTGTATGATCCAGTAATCTTACTATTAGGTATTCACTGAAAGAAAGTGAAAACAGTAATTCAAAAAGATATATGCACCCCTATGTTTATTGCAGCATTATCTTTAATAGCCAAGATATGGAAGCAACCCAAATATCAACCCAAATGTCCATTCATAAATGAATGGATAAAGAAGAGGAGGTGTATACACATACACACACACACACACACACACACACACAAACACACAAATACAGAGAGAAATATTATGCAGCCATAAAAAGGGATAAGATCATGCCATTTTGGACAACGTGGATAAACCTATAAGTGAAATAAGTTAGACTGAGAAAGACAAATACTGTATGATTCCACTTATAAGTGGAATCTTAAAAAACAAGCAAACAAAAAACAAAAACAAATGTATAAACAAAAAGCAGAATCAAACCTTTAAATACAGAGAACAAAACCAGAGGGCCAGCATGGTTGGGCAAAATGGGTGAAGGAGAGAGGGAGATACAGGCTTCCAAGTTATGGAATGAATAAGTCATGGGAATAAAGGGCACATCATAAGTAATGCAGTTAATGATATTGTAATAGTGATAGAACAGATGGTAACTACACTGGTGGTGAACATAGGGTAAATTATAAACTTGTCAAATCACTAAGTTGCACACCTGAAACTAATGTAACATTATGTGTCAAATATACTCAAATTTTAAAAAAATTAACATTAAGTTCAGCAAGGTTGCTGCATATGGATAACATCAGATATTAATACTGTTCCAATAGTCCAGGAATTACTAAATAGGAATTGTAACAAAAAACTATTACTGTAAAAGCAATGAATAAAGGGAAATTCATTGCATTGAATGCATATATTAGAAAAGAAGAAAAATCTAAAATCAGTTATCGAAGTTTCTACCTAGGAAACTAGAAAAAGAAGAGTCAATCAAATCTAAAGTAGGTAGATAAAATGACATAATAAAATTAGAGCAGAAATAAATGAAATTGAAAACAGAAACTCAGAAGACAATATCAGCAAAACCAAAAGGATGATTCTTTGAAAAGATCAATGAAATCAATAAGCCTTTAGTCATGTCACCAAGGGGGGGATAAAAAGAAGATACTAATTACTTATAATACCAGAAATGAAAGGGGAGACATCACTATAAACTTTATGGACATTAAAAGGATAATAAAGGAGTTCTATGAACAACTTTATGCTTGCAAATCTGATAACCTAAATAAAATGGACCAAATACTTGAAAGACACAATCTGCCAAATCCCCCTAAGAATTAATAGACAATATGAACAGGACTATATCTACTATAGAAATTGAACCAATAATTAATAGCCTTCTAAAACAGAAAGCTCCAGGCCCAGAAAGATTCACTGGTGAATTTTACCCAGCAGTTAATGAAGAAATTATACCAATTCTCTATAATCTCTTTTGAAAGACAGAAGCAGAGGGGAAATTTCCTAAATCGTTTCTATGAGGCCAGCATTACCCTAATACCAAAACCAGACACACACACACACACACACCTACAAATCAATATCGCTCATGAACACAGGTGTAAAAATCCTCAACAAAATATTAGCAAATCATATTCAACAATATATAGAATTAGACACCATGACCAAGTGGAATTTATCCTAGGCATGCAAGGCTAATTAAACATTAGAAAATAAATGAACATAATCCAACACATCAACAGGCTCAAGAAGAAAAATCACATGCTCACATCAATAGATGTAGAAAAAGCATTTGACCAAAATCCAACAACCATTCATGATAAAAACTCAGTAAATGCAAAAGAGAGACAAATTTCTCAACTTGATAAAGAACCTCTACAAAAACATACAGTTAACATCATACTTAATGATGATAAATTCAAAGCTTCCCACTAAGATCAGGTACAAAACAAGAATGTCCCCTCTCACCATTACTTTTCATTATTGTACTGGGAGTCCTACTAAATATAGTAGGACAAGAAAAACAAGTAAAGGTACACAGACTGGGAAGGAAAAAAATAAAACTGTCTTTGCTCCCAGAAGATATGGTCATCTATATAGAAAATCCAAAAGAATTGACAAAGGAACTCCTGAAACTAATAAATGGTTATACCAGGGTTGTAAGATGCAAGGTTAATATACAAAAGTCAACTGCTTTTCTACATGCTAGCTATGAACAAATGAAATTGAAAAAGCATTTACTTTATCATAACCCCCAAAATGAAATACTTAGGTATAAATCTAATAAAATATGTACAAGGTCTACATGAGAAAAACTACAAAACTCTGATGAAAGAAATCAAAGAAAAACTAGATAAATGGAGATACATTTCATGTTCATGGATAGGAAGAACTATCAAGATGTCAGTTCTACTCAACTCAATCATAGATTCAGTGCAATCTCAGCCAAAATCCCAGGAAATTATTTTGTGGATATTGACAAAATGATTTCTAAGCTGACAAACTGGAGTGGCAAAGGACCCAGAATAGCCAACACAATACTGAAAAAGAACAAAGTTAAAGGATCGACACTACCAAACTTCAAGACATACTGTAAAGCCACATTAATCAAGACTGTAACAGTGGTGAAAAAATGGACAAATAGATCAATGCAATAGAATATATAGCCCAGAAACAGACCTACATAAATATAGTTAATTGATCTTCAACAAAGGAGCAAGCATAATAAGATAGAGCAAACATAATCTTTTCAACAAATGGTGCCAGAACAAATGGACATTCACATGCAAAAAAATGAATTTAGACACAGACCTGACACTCTTCACAAAAATAAAGGCAAAAGAGATCACAGACCTAAATGTACAATGCAAAACTATAACACTCCTAGATGATAACTTAGGAGAAAACCTAGATGACCTTAGGTTTAGTAATGACTTTTTAGATGCAATACCAAAAGCATAATCTGTGATGAAAGAAAGAAAGAAAGAAAGAAAGAAAGAAAGAAAGAAAGAAAGAAAGAAAGAAAGAAAAAAGGATAAGCTGGATTTCCTTAGAATTAAAAATTTCTTCTCTGTGACAATACTGTCAAAAGGATGAAAAGAAAGCCATTGGCTGAGAAAATATTTGCAAAAGTCATTTGTATAAAAAATATACAAAGAACACATAAAACTCAACAATAAGAACACTAGCAATGAGATTTAAAAATAGGTCAAATAACTTAACAGATATGTCACCAAAAAAGATATGCAGATAAGCATATGAAAAGATGTTTAACATCATATGACATGAGGGAACTGCAAATTTAAATGTCAATGAGACACCACAACATACTTACTCGAATGGCCAAAATACTAAATGCTGGTGAGGGCATGGAGCAAAAAGAACACTCATTCATTGCTAATGGGAATGCAAAATGGTACAAACACTTTGGGAAACCATTTGGCAGTTTCTGACAAAACCAAACATATTTTTCCCGTATGATCCAGCAGTTATGCTCCTTGTATTTACCCAAATGAGCTGAAAATGAAAATATGTCCACACAAAAATCTGAACAGGGATTTTATAGCAGCTTTATTCATAATCACCAACACTTTGAAACAATCAAGATGTCCTTCAGTGGAGAAATGGATAAGTAAATGAAGGCCTATCCAGAAAATGGATTATCATCTGGCACTAAAAAGAAATGAGCTATCCAGCTATGAAAAGACACAGAGGAAGCCCAAATGTATATTACTAAGTGAAAGAAGCCAATCTGAAAAGGCTACATACTGTATGATTCCAACTACATGACATTCTGAAAAAGGTAAAACTATGGAGACATTAAAAACATCAGTGGATGCCAGCAGTAGGGGAAAGGTTGGATGAATAGGCAGAGTAGAGGGATTTTTAGGGCAGGGAAAGTAGTTAGCATGATACTGTAGTAGTGGATACATACAACTTATATATTTGTTCAATCCCACAGAATATACAACACAAAGAGTGAACCTCACTATTAACTATGGACTCTGAATGACAATAATGTTATTGTAGGTCCATCAGCTGTAATAAACGTCCCACTCTGGTGGGGATGTTGATAATGAGAGAGGCTTTGCATTTGTGGGAGTAGGGTGTATATGAAAAATCTCTGTAACTTCCGCTCAATTTTGCTGTGAACCTAAAACTATTCTAAAAAACAAAGTTTTTATGAAATGTATATGAAGTTGATTAAATTCTAAAATGTGAAAAGCAAAACTTTTCAATATTTATAAGTATATATAGAAAAGTATTTGAAAGAGAATATTTGGAAATATTAGAAGGTTATGATATAGAAAACACTTTTTAAAAATATTCCTGGCAGCTCTGTTGTTGTTGGAGAAAGACTTTGTTATGAAAAAATACTTGGGAAAAAATGGAGTGTCCGGTATGTGGACATGAGATAATAATGCTAAATGATGTCAGAGGATAAATGAAATTGTTCTGCAAAAAAGAAGAAATGAGAGCTAGAGACAAAGGTGGGAGTGGGTTCAGAATCCTAGAAGGAAAGAATGTGGAGAAGGCAAAAGGAGTATATTAAGATTATGGTCAGGAAACCCACTTTTCTGAAAAACTATGGATTGCAAATAACTAGAGCAAACCTAGTGATGTTTGGAATAAAGGTTTGCAGTGGAAGTGACAGCATTTTAAGATATTTTATTGTATCTAATTCAACAAATAACTTCCATCCTTAGAATGGTCTGGAAGAGTTACTGTGAATTTATTCTCAGGATCCTTTGTCACTTCCTGTGAAACATTAGTACTCTCTATTGAATATAGACTCTCTCAAGTTGCATCAGGACCTGGGGCACCAAGAAAAGCTTTGGACCATATTGTAAGTCTCTTTGGTTCTAAAATATTTTTATACTATAATCTAGAGTGAGCAATAATTAAAGTATCACTTGATATATAAAGTATCACTTGATATATAAAGTATCACTTGATATATATATATAATTTCTATCTGCTCATTTCTTCTTTCTGTGTGATTTACTCTTCCAATTTGTAACAGCTGCCTCTTCATACTGGTTTCCTCCTGTGATTCAGTGTTTCCCTCTTACCTTGATTCATTTTACTTTCATTTGGTTTAGGGCTGGAGATAGGACAGGCATCAAGGAATACATCAACTATCAAGGGACTCTAGGGAATTTACATAAGGGAGTGATATGATCAGATATTTTAGAAAGTTGCTACACAAAGTATGGCCCATTGACTTAACAGCATCATATCATATGAGAGCCTGTAGGAAGGCAGTCTTATTCCCCTTCCTAAAGAATGAGCATCTGCATTTTTACAAGATGGCCCAGTTATTTGTACACACATTAACATTTGATTAGCACTGACCTAAGTAATCCCATTTTGGTAGGATGATGACAGACGGATTTGGATTTGAGAAGAAAACCCTAAAGGTAAAAGGTTACCTATTCATTCTTTTCATTCTTTCTGTGATATTCAGGGTAAGAACTGAAATATACAGTATGAACTAAAAAAGTCATTGTTGCAGAGTTGAAAAATATTTCTTCACTTTTCTGAAAGTTTAAGTGAGCTGAACCTGGAACCATTAGAGATTTTACTATATATAGTAAAGCATATGTTTGAGTCTCAACAGGTAATAAGGACCCCAGAGACTACCATTCTGTTTGCTTCAACAAAGAACTAAAGCCTTGCAGTTTATCAATTCAGGAAGCTCTACCTGTGATTACACTCTCTAAAGTACTTCCAAAACAGTAACTAAAATCACTTTCAAGTGCCAAGAGGAAGTCTATAGTCAACAGCTACCCAAAGACACGCGAGAGTAGAATTTTTCTTGCTTGCCTTGCTCTACTATTCTCGTTAATAGGATTTCTTTCTCTTCTGTGTAGACCTCTGGGCAGAAACTCCTTTTATGGTTTCACTTCTTAAATCATTACAATAAATTTTTGTAGAGCACATTTGAATTCTTCCAAATTTTGAATCACAGGGCTGTGTGGATATAGGACTCTTCTTGTAAAAACACTTCCTAAATACTTCTAACTGAAAATCCTAAAGCACCTCACCCGCTCCTCCAAGAAAATCTCTCGCTCTGACTGGAAACTGAATTGTGTGAATCATATAGTAGTGAACACCTGGGGCAGGAAATTTATTGTGGGTTGCTCGGAGAGAGCAAATTACCTCTACTGTAACATAAGACCTCACAAATTGTGTCTCAACAAGAATTTACAGATAGAGTCTGATCCTAGCAGGCAAGAGAATGCAGTGAGGATGTCATTTAGTCATTCCTAGAAGATCTTGTACATAAAAGTAAGACCAGGCATCTGCAATACCTACCAATTTCAAAACTACCATCAATAACTCCCACCAGCGAAGAAGGGATATCAAACCTTCTCTCTATCTGAGTAATGGTGCTCTTCAGGTAGCCTTCTGCCAATGCTTTGGCAAAGTAGACGAAAGACAAGGCACCCAAAAATACCTGGAAAATAGGACAAGTCACACTTAGTCTGATTCTAGCTTGACACACATGTGGAAACTTAACTAAATAAATAGACAAACAAAAATGCAAACCAAAGAACAATGTAACAAGCTTGTTATCACTGAAGATTTCTCTCAAGCATGGGTACAGGCTTTCTTCAGCCTCAAGCTCAGGTAGATTCCTAAAAATACAAATTCTGAAACAGATTTCATTCAGAATGTGTGTCAAATTCTGTTCTTTTCCTTCTTTTCCCTTCCCTCAAAGGACGTTTGAAGGAGTCTTGGCTTTGGAAGGACAATCCACTGTATGGTAAAGCAGAGTTGAAGGAGCCATTCCCACGTAAGAAAATAAAACAAGAACCATAATTCAAACATTTAATATCTTATCACAAGTCTCGTACTCATGACTGTGGGTTTCACAGTGTTGATGCATGCACCAGCAGGGGGCACGATAGACCAATGGGGTACTACTATCCTCATGTTTAAGTTCATATTCAAGTTAAATTCACACATTTGAATGTGGATTTTTTTAAATAGCTGGCTTCTGTATTTTGCTAGACCTGAGTCTGTGATGGAGCATCCACAGAGGAGGTGAGCATTTATACGAAAAGACACATATATTTGCTGAGTGAATGTTTGGTACAAGGAAAGAACAGGAACTTGGGAGTCACAGCGAGCACCATTGAAAAAGCTCCCCTGCCCCTTATTGTGTCACAAGGAAAGTCAAAATTTTCATTTATAAAATGGGAATAACATGGATGTTTTATAGATTAAATATTATAACTATAATTAGCATAATATCTGGTACATGGTAGAAATTGAATAAATGTTAGTTTCTTTTCTCTCTTAGTTTAGGAGGGGCATTCAAATGAACCCAGAAAGTAATATTTAGTAATTTAACCTACAGGGCAGGGAGAGATGGCTTTCACCGCCTGGTAAATTGTAGTTTTAATAAATTGCATCTAAGTTCACTTTTTAAAAACGGAAAAAAATTCTTGCTTCTAGCTACATATGGGAAATATGTAATTGTACAGAAATGTGAATTGTGAAATTGCATAGCACACATCTGGATGGAGAGTCAACAACATAGCCCCCACCTAATTGTTTTTTTTTTCCCCTCCCACCTAATTCTTTGTGACTCTTTCATTCACTACTTGTGGTTTTTTGTTTACAAACAAAATTGTTTGTTACCTTTAGTTCACCACAGCATCGTTGCTCCTCCTTTGAAGAAGAGTATTCAGTTTTAAAGGAAGGTTGCCCAACAGGTTGCGTTGAACTTTTGCAAAATAACTGGATATTTTCATTGGATGAAGTGTCCATTATGAAAATATTCTTTGATCCTGTCGAAGTTGATTTCAAAAGTAAAAAACAAAGAAAAAAAAACACCACAAAAATTAATTCAAATCCACCGTTTATTAAATAATGTTTTTATTTCACAGATCACAATGCTGGAGACATGATTGGAAGTGAAGCTACCTTATTTTACCACAGAAAGTTGGCAAAGTTTTTCAATTAAAATTGACCAGTATATTTGATTAATCCAGCTATTGGGACTCTCTAGCCAACATTCTTTCCCAATCTCTTCAGTTTAAGCCTCATTATGACAAAGAATAAATTTAAATGTTGCCTTTGGAATAAATAATGAGGCAGAATTTTGCTAACTTTGTGGTCTTGCCAGCTTAAACTAGAAGCAAGGAGGAAAGGAAGAGGAATTCAACCATTGGAATATTGATTCCCGAAAATTAAGCCATTAAAGCGTTTAAATCTGTCTTAACAGAATGGATACAAAAGATTGATGCCCACTGTAGATCTCTGTAGCACACTGTAATTCCTATAGGTTTGTAGCATCCAAAGAAAGGTATAAAATATGGCAAAAAGGAGGAGGACCAATTTATGTATCATTTTAGTTTGACAGATAAGGAAGCAGCACAATTCGTGCCTCAGGCTTACATTTAATTCGGGCAAACATTACTTTAGCCTGCCTTGAAGTAAGAAAGATGGCCTCCCCTCCTATGTATGTTTAATTTCCCATCTCCCCATCCTTACCAAGCCCTAGACAGATCCACATACTCTGAACCTATTTTCTCTCTATTCATATCAGTATTTACATGTCCCGTGCCTGACTCCTTTAGGATTTTGCATAGCTCAATGTCTGCCTGAAAAAGTAACCTAAGTGAAGAGATTAGAAAACAAAATAACTTCTGGGTCACCTTAATGTTTATCAGATGATGCATTTGCATGTTAAATCTATATCATCACACTAATTAAAGGAACAACATTACGAGCGAAATTTAATGTACTGTGGTAGAAACTTAACGCTTATTCTGCTTATGTGTATATTACCTTAAGTTTATGTAATTCTTATTCTGTTTATTAAACCTCATCCCTCCCAGTTTGAATTCACAGATAATTTCTCAAAAGTGAAAAATCAATTTTATTTTGAAATATAGAATTAAATATCAAAAGAAAGACGTGAACAATTACAAGTAGAGGGGATTCCTCCAGAGGGTAGCAAATGAGTTGAGAAGGGTATAGCAAGGGCCTATTAAAAAAAAAAAAAAAGATTTTTAGATTATTTGATTTTTAGATTATTTGACGCATAAGTTTAACTTTTAAAAAATAGGCAAAGGAAAGTTGAATGAAACAGAAAAAGTTAAAAACCAAAGAACTAAAGTAAACAAAGAACAGAAAACACTAAGCAAGATCAAAAGACACAAGAATACAACATTAGTGAGCTCTAAACATAGATGTTTAAAAGTATAAAACATAGAAATTATGCACAATATATAGAAATAACTTTAAAGTCTTGACCAAATAGATAATTTTCTAGCAAATATTAATTATCTGTGTTAATACAGACCAGAAGAGAAAAATAGCCAAGGAAGACATTAACAAAAATACTCTAAAACTATCCCCTAAATAAAACTATAAAGGATAGATGATGTAACAGGAGTGTTTTATCAAGGGATATCCTCTAAGGTGAAAATAATAGGTAACTGAAACAGATAAGAATCTCTATTCATTTTAAAAAGTCACAATTATTTTGATAACAAAATCTCATTAAGATAGTACAAGAAAAAAAACATCAGATGAAATTTAGAGATGCTAAAATTTTAAACAAATACTAGCAAATCCAAATGAATTTATATTCTTTAATTATGATCTAGTTTAAAATGTAACAATTGATATTAGGAACTTTATTCACCTAAATGATCACATTAAAAATTCAACATGTTATATAGGTCTATCAAAACATTGCATTGTATGCCATGAATTTATAGAATTTTTATTTGTCAATCACATCTCAGTAAGGCTGGGAAAAAAGAGGAATTTGAAGTAAAAAATAATAAAATCTCACTAGATGCAAAACATCAGGTGAAAAAATTCAGCATCTATTCTTGATTTTTAAAAAACAAATTCTAAGAAACTAAGGACATAGAAATTCTTCTTTACCATCTGTCTGATACCAATGGCTAACTTCGTACATTCACGGAGTCCAGAACAATGTTTTGTCAGAAAAATGAAAAGGGAGTTCAGGAGACACTGGGTTATGCAATGTTAAATAGGTTTCTCACTAAAAGACTACTGAGTACCTTTAATTAAACTGCTAGAGACCCACTGCTAATAATAATAATAATAATAAATAATAATAAAAAGTCAAAACTAAATGACCTAAATATCCAACAAATTATGGTTTATTCATGCAATGAAATCTTTTGAAGCCATTAGAAATTATTGTACAGAGTAAATATAGCTATACAGAATATTTTTATTATAGAGCTATTATAGAGCTGATTTTTTAAAATGCATGGTATAAAACTATATATATATATATATATATATATATATATA